>NC_043999.1:3981127-4226127 GCF_902150065.1 Myripristis murdjan | reverse complement strand
TGCTTCCAGTCTGAACCACCTGTGTGTGTGTGTGTGTGTGTGTGTGTGTGTGTGTGTGTGTGTGTGTGTGTGTGTGTGTCGAACAGAATCAGATCGCGAGAGATGTGAGCCTCGATATGCGGCTGGCCATGTTTCGATCGCTCACACACACACACACACACACACACACACACACCTCACATGTCACACGGTAACGAATGTCGACGACAAACTTGGAAGCCGTTTTCTCCGTGTGGAAAATCCACAGGGTTTCCACATCATCATCACCTCCACACTCTGTGATCTAAGCGGGCGTGTGGCAGCGGATTACGCAACAACACACACATTTTGTAATAACTTGTGACATTTTGTGACAGAAAAAAACTTGAAAATAAAATTTCCAGTATTTTGCAAGCGGGCTTGTCAGCAGAGTGCAGGAGAGAGGCCGATCATGCACTGTTATAATGTTTTTCCTCACTTTAAAGGAATATTCTGAGAGAGGTTAAAGGAATGCCCCAATGTTTTGTGCAAAATCCCCTTTTAATGTTTTATCCACACTGAGACCAGATGTTGGACCCCATTTCCACCTCTGTACGTCCAGTGGTTCAGTTTCTATGGGTAGCATTCCCTGTTAGCTTAGCATAATCACTTTAAGTCTATGGGAGTCGTTAGCCTGTCTCCATCAAAGTGAAAAACTAAACCTTACAGCAGCTCTGAAGCCGTCTCATTCACACAAGCACCACTGAAGGTGCTTGCACCGTACTAACATCGCACCCCTTCAGCAGCTAACGACTCCCATAGACTTCAAGTCTTTATGCTAAGCTAACATGAAATGCTACCCATAGGAACTGCACCACTGGACGTACAGAGGTGGAAATGGTGTCCAACATCTTGTTTTGCACAAAACGTTGGAATATTCCTTTAACCGGGGCACGTCTTGGTCTGGTGTGGGCGGGTCCTGTGAAGGTCTGTTTGGAGTCTGCAAGCTGAAGCTGGATGCTCTTCAAAAAGTGAGGAAACAGCCACTAGGGGGCATGACTGCATGATATATATATATATTTTTTTTTTTTTTCTAAAAAGTGCGATTTACTGCACTTTTACTGCACTACAATTCAATTTGAGTAAATCACAGAGTGGCACTTGATGTAAACAAAAACAGCAATTGTGGCATGATATCATATAATGCACTTAATTATTGCATGTTTTCTCCCAAAAAAATAAAAAAAATAAAAAATAAATAAAAATGCCCCTCACACATTAGCCTATGTAATAACAGCTGCAGTAATCTATTACAAAATGCAAGAACGTGTATTATATTTTGCGTTCAAGGTTTAAATGCCGCATGCTATTACAAAATGTGGGTTTTACTACAAAATTAAAGAAAACTATTAGAGGAGGGTTGCTATAAAATGTGGCGTGATGACTTAATGCTTTGCTGCAAGTTTTTTATCTGCACGTTTCTCTCTTCTCCCTTTAATTCTGTGGAGGCAAGCTGGTTCAATGTGGAGCTGATTAACAGATTTTTATTTTTCAGACCAAATCAGAAAATGTGCTCTCGCTCATCCGTAACTGATGTAAGCGAGGAGATGACCACAGCGATAGGATTGGGTTTGTTTTCATTAGCGGTCCGCAAATCACTGGCCATGTTTGGAAGATCAGACTTTTCTCAAATCTGGTGAGTAAACGATCAAGTATGTCCCTGTCTGATAGAGAACTCTTTAGAGAACGTCACTGTGGTGGCTCTGGATTTGAACCCTCCTCCAGAAGACTGACTGAATACTGAGCTGCAGCTTTCGCAGACCGCTTGGTGTTTTCCCGGGGGAAACACATTCACGGGGCAGGCGAAAGCAGAAACCAAAGAAATTCTTTCCTTTCGAGGAAGCCCAGGAACTTCATCGAGGCTGAGAACGAGACACAACAAAGAGCAGAAAGACAAACAGCAGCTTGTTTGGCGTTTGGGAAGGTGCTTGTTCAGTAAAAACAAAGTGAGCGAAAGAATCAGCATCGGGACACCTTGCGAAAATATGAACGTTTGATCATTTTGCTGTTGCACATCCGAGCTGCTCTTAGTTTATCTCTGTTATCACGAACACCTGATCAGTGCAGATGCTCACAGTGCAGCACAATTAAAGGTCCACTATGTAAGAGTGGTGTGGAGGCAAAGTAAGACACGGGAGAAGAAATTATTCATATTTAAAGATCCCTTCATTCATCAAAGGACCTGAGTGAGCAAAGCTGGAATAAACAATTTAACAACTGAATTAAATAATTTTCCATGTTTTTTTCCACCTTAATCAACCCTCAGTTTTGCAAAGTGCACCTTTAAGTTTTTTTTTTTTTTTTTTTTAATACATTCATGTTTCGCTGGTTTATAAATTGTCATGCACACCATAACCACCAAGCTAATTTCCCCACCCACTAAGCACAACAGCTTTCTGTTACTTATCTAATAAAACGCCTGTGATGTGATATCTCGCTCAGCCTCACGCTCAACTTCACTCAGAACTGCAGTAACTTGCTTAACTGCATAACGACATAACACATTAGCACACAGGGGAAAACACTGCGCAGTTCATTTAAAACAACCGGTCACTGAGACAGGGTTCAAAAGACAGATGGTGTTGTTATTCAGAGGCGAAGTCATACTGGGTTTGATTCAGTTGCCAGTCGAGGGATTCAAAATGATCTTTCAGGAGGATTTCAATGTTATTTCCACCGGGCAGCAGCCTGGAGGGGATCATGTGTTTGGTCATGTGTATCTGTTCATATGTGCATCTGTCTGCAGCTAATCTCATACAGCACTGGTTCTTTCAGCCTAATATTTTTTGTGCACACTTCTGACTACATGATCTTGTGATTGCAGTGATTCAAAACCTTTTAATTAAAATGCAGATTCCTACGTATTGTCCCTTCTTCCAGTAGGCGGAAAAAACGGGTTTCAGAATTGTTCCTTTCCCAGGCAAAGTGTGTGATAGACCCGCTGGTCCACCGTGAGAGAGCATGCTGGTGTTGTGTTTTGTGCCAACACGGCGTGAAGAATACAGGGTTTTATTGAGGAGCAGTGACGTGACGTGGTATAAAGGGAGTCCACATTAGGAGGCAGGTGGGGGTGGGGTGGACGGGTCAAACACACGGACTTTCCCATGAGCAACTCGAATTGTTTTTAACACATTAGATCACCTTAACCCCAACCTTAATCTAGAATTTTAGAAAAAATTTAGACCCTAACCCTAATCTGACCCTAATCTTAACCCAACTCAGACCCTTAATAATTCTTAAACTAGACCAAGACCAGTTTAAACCCTAAACTTCACCATTTCAGAATAAGATTAAAGTAAGACATTCTCAACATATTCTGTAACCCTAACCTGGCGTGGTGAGCCTGAGGGAGAGCAGCTCCTTCTGATTTGTTGCTTTAATAATAAATCAGTAACAAACCAGCGGTCAGGACGTTGTGACGGCATCAGGGCTGCAGGGTTCTATGTTCCACACAGAACCCTCAGCACAGGCCCGTTCTCCCTAACAAGCCCATAGTAACTCCCCACAACACACCTGAGGCCTGAGGCCCTGATCTGCTGCAGCAGGTAAACACTGAGGGCACCAGGTGACTCCATAAGGCTGGACCCAGTCTGACAGCTCCTGCTGCCCAGTCCTGGGCAGCAGGGGGCGCCACATGGTTTCACCTGATCTGGGGACCGTTAACGTGTCGAGGGCCAGAGTCGTTTTTCTCCAAAACTCACCTAGCAGCCACCCAGACTGCCCAAACTGGAGGAGATGGAGGAGGTGGGAGCCATCGAGTTGATCATTCCTAACCATAACCTAACCCTAACCCTAACCTTAACCTTTAACCAGGTATTTTACATGCAAATTACTGAGCTAATGAATTAACTAATGAGCTATTGTTTGCAAATGTTACTCTTAACTGTGAGCTCCGGCTCCTGCGTGTTGTTGTGATGAAAAAACGTGGCACAGACACGCTTTCTTCCGATGGTCTTTTACTTTGGTGTGATATCGGGTTGTAAGAAACTCTTCGAGACGAAGAGCTGCACCAAGCGCCCTCCTCTGTCTGTTAGTGTTCAGGTGAATTTTTGTCTTTGCTGTCAGTTCACACTCGGTCCCAGGTATGAGTTACATCCTGGAACCGATCCACCATAAATCCTCCAGATATGAGCAGCAAATCAGAATTAAGCCTGAAGTTGCACGCTCACGTGGCACCGCTGAGCGCAGCCGGTTTGCAGCATGCTGGTGCGCTGTTGCCTCACTAATCCACCACCCACGCAGTTTGAGCTAATCGAGTCCTGATGGGCGATTGCACACTAATCGAGTGTGTGTTAGATTAAAGCAGACAAATAGCAGGCGTGCCCCGTGGCCTTCCAGATGAAGGTTTGGCCACAGATGGCATGCAAACACACACATGCTCACGCCTTAACCTACTTAAGGTCACGATGCATTGGCAAACACAAACACACACACACTCACACTAGTACCATTATGTTGCAATCATGTACACAGAAAAAGTTGTGTGTTACAAGTGCATACACACACACACTCAGACGTCTGTCTTGCAAGAAGGTTTTTTTCCTGCTCACCTTCTGCTTGCCATTTGTGATCATGTGACCTGACGGGTATGTTACATTTTGTCATGCTCTCGTTTGATGGGTTTGGTTTCTGTTTCTCTGCAGGCCATGACCTGAAGAACAAGTGTGTGTGTGTGTGTGTGTGTGTGTGTGTGTGTGAGAGAGTGAGAGAGAGAGAGAGAGAGAGAGAGAGAGAGAGTCGACGCTCGGTTTCCTGCGTTGCTGAAGCTGCAGTGAGAGCAGAGAAAGCCGAGCTGAAAGTAAATCCAGTTTTTCACCAGGATGACAGGTCGGAGGAAATTTGGCGCAAATCTTTCACTCTGGAGCCGACGTCTTAGTTTCCAGTCCAGCAGGATCACCCAGCCACAGCCGTAAATCAAAAACCCGGCCGTTCCGTATAGAGGATTAAATCTCAATCCAAGGATATGAAAAAAATATATGAAACTGCAAATCCGTCACATAAAAACTATTACGTTTTACGACAGTAATAAAATTTGAAAAACTCCACTGGGAATAATGGAAATAAAAGATGCATGATTCACAGGGCACGTTACATTTAATATTATGTATCATATTAATGTAAGTATTCATTACACCTTCTGTCAGTGGTGAGATGTGGAGCTGACGTCAGCAAAAGGTGATTTGGCGCCATCTGCTGTTTCAGTACATCAAGAAATGTATACCAAATGGACCCAAAATATATTGCAAAAACAGCTACAAACTCTGAAAAATAATCCCTGGAGCGCATTATCAAAATAAATACATGTAATATAAAGTACAATGGATAAATTCTTGATTTATAAAGCAATTTTTATTGCCTGTATCCTCTATATTTTGCAGATGCTGACTTCAGGTCATGATTTCTGACCTAAAAGTTTTGATATACAAGCAAAGGAATGCTAATATTCTGATGGCGAAAAGAAGAAACAACAACAAAAAACATATGCCACTATAAATATATGTGTATTTTTTTTAATAAATAAATCACAAAATAATAAATTGTGTACATTTCACATTATATTTTGTGCAGATACAGTAGATAGTCCCATTCATAGATTCCATTTACCCCGTTTAACAAACCAGTAATCAATAAATACAGTAATAATCTCCAAGCACATTTTCTTTACTGTGATTATGAGTTTGATAAAGACAATAGAGGCTTAGAGCAACCTTTCCTGATTTCACTCTTTATTGGTTTTTACATTGCAATTGTTTTTTTAACCTAATGAGTTTATGACTTGATTTATTTTATTTTATTTTATTACTGCCTGAGTGACGCACTTCATAATGTGGACTTTGAAACGTGCTCTATGAATAAAGATAATTATTACAGTATTCTTGTAATTATTAATCATATCCTACGAGGTAAAAGGCACTGATGCATTAGCGTAGTACATATTTTCAAATCAAAACTCAGAAACTCGCGCAGCATCAATGTTTTTAAGTTTCCAACTGGTAGGTTTGAGGTGTCGTTCATATACTCGTAAACTTTCTAACCAAAAACTGAGCAGACATGAACCGTGTCTGTTTGATAGTGTGGAGATTTGTGTTGCTACAGCTGAGCTTTGTCCACATCCCAATAATCACAGGAGAAACATCCTTAGGACTATGATGGCTTTTATAGACCGTACACCAATGCATGTGCACTGGACAAAGTTTTCTTTGAACATTCTAAGAATAAAATTAGAAATACTGCTGTTAAACTCGCTTGGTACCATAAAAGTTGGTACGGCAGCCGGTAAAATACAGATAAAATACACAGTGGGATTTTCTCAGCACCGTTCTAATGCACGGTAGACCTGTAGTGATTCCTCTTTATATTCATAACCTTATTTATGAAGTACAATCCTATTTAATGATACACAAACACAACTAAAATCACATTACTTAAAAAATTCTTGGTACATTCGCTTTCCTCAGACAACACCAGTAGTGTCCTACATTGATACCAAACTTTAAAATGACTTGCTCTCCCTCTGTCAGCGTAATCAGCTAAGTCCAGTAAGTTCTGCTTTAGCAACCATAAAAGCCCTTCCTGTCCTAGGAAAGAGCTGGGAATGTATAATATAGATACAAAAATATATATATCTATATTTTGTCCCATTTTCTGCCAGGTGTTGTGACTGATATAGGCTGCACTACATGTGGTCAAAATCTGTTTTCCCTAATTAATTCTAAGTAATGCATTGCCTACAGAGAGTTCCTATGTTTGGAAGCTGTCCGAAATGGTTTCCCACTGAGAAAAAAAAAAAGGATCTGTTCTATGATATTTGAAAATTACATACATAAATTTGACAATTTAAACACTTCAATGTGCTTTTTGAAGCCCAGTGTGATTTGTTGCAGTGTCTCTGCTTCACGCTTTGCTGTATTTTGGGCCACATGCCAAACTGATCTGGTCAGTTCGGTACATTAGACACGGGCCAAGGAGGGGCAGGGATACACGATGCTCCATCTGGGCCCTCTGACAGTACAGTACTGTAAATCTTGCATTAATTTCACAGCCATCATCATCAGTGCTTTCACCCTGCAAATCGGCGGTCTTCGGAGAGCGATGTTATGGAGAACAGCCTCACTCAGCAAGCTTGGAGTAGTGGATACTGTCAAACATACAATATTGCACAACCCCGTTGAGTATACACAGCTGTGAACTCTGGCTTACATGCACTACATGCACACACACACACACAGTGTAACCTTGTTTGGCCTCTTTGGTGTGTGTGTGTGTGTGTGTGTGTGTGCATGTGTGCAGACTAGTTCAGCCTCTCAGTGCATTAGATTAGTGTAAAAATTTGGGATTTTCTCTTTGGGAGTTCCTCTAAGTTTCAAAAGTTTCCACATTTGGAGACAGTTAGGTAGTGTGATTTCATTCTCCAAATGTTGCATTTATGTTGCACTTACTGCCGTCTTTGGTTTCATTTGACTGGAGAGGTTTTGGTTCTGGGTACACTGGGAACGCTTTGTGGTCTGTTTTAACTCTAGATCTATCGTAATCTAGAATTCGTCTCTCAATTGTTTCTTTGTTTGTTTGGCCAGAGGTGCACAGATTTACGACTCACATTTGTGTTGCTGGTTGTGTTTCCATATTTTTACGTTAAATGATGCCCTTATGCGCAGCAGCTTACAGGCGGGCAGCAGATGGGGGTCCAGCGTCTTGCTCAAAGACACTTTGACAGGACACGTGGCGATAAGGGGACCAAACCTGTGACTTTCCAAGCAACAGGAAGCTCTCTGTATCCACTTGGCCCCGGTCCCACCATAAGGATTGTGTTTCTTCTGTTTTCCCTTCCCTGGAGATTCTTCAGCTTCTGCTCCAGCGCATCTTTGGTCCCAGAAAATGTCTCCATAAATTCTCTGAATCCCTGCTGATGTGGTTCGGTTGTCTAAAGGTTCTCGTCCAGCCAACGAATATAACCGTCCATGCTCCTCTGCCCCACGCTGGACCACATCGGCAGGAATGCAAACACCATGCAAGCATGGAAACCGTCCTCGTAGTGATCGCTGGTTACGGCAACGCCGGCATCCTGCAGGCGCCTGGCATACATGAGACCATCGTCCCTCAGCACATCAAACTCGCAGGTCATCACGTAGGCCTGGGGTGTCCGACGCAGGACGCCCTCGTCTGCCAGCAGCGGTGCTGCCCGCACGTCCACCAGCCCCGGCACTTCACCCACCAACCCCGGCGACCCCGTTTCCTTGATGACCGGCCGGAAATGCCTCTTGCGTTCGGCCGGGAGCAAAGCAGTCCAGTCCAGCTTGGAGCGTGTCGGGGCGCTGATGCTCTGCTGGTCCAGGGAGCTGTGGTTGTTAGCGAGCAGCAGGGGCTCCAGCGAGGCGTTCGCGCCCAGGTACTGCAGCCAGAAACGAGCCATGACCGGCCGGTAGAGGATAGGCACCGCCTGGTTCTGCTGGTAGGACGGGGTGTAGAAATCTAGCGCCTGGAGAACGGGGTAGATCAGAGCCTGGGCTTTGAACTTAACTTTGGCACTGCTGTCTGATCCAAGCTGCAGAGACAATGAGGATTCAGATTAGGATTCAAGGATTACAGGTTTCTGAAGGCCAGCAGTGATGGTGATCACGGGGGGGCGGATTATTTTTTGTTAACGTCAACATGACCTGAGTCAACACGTGGATATTTTAGGCTACTTTATGATTTATTATTTCGAATCAATCAATTTGTAGCCAACCAATCAATGAAAAAACTGCATGCTGACTCATGAAAATAACATGAAAAAAAAACAGTGACAAGCCTGCAGCTGTAGCTCTCTGGTGATGCTATAGTGGGACAGAAGGGGTTAATTTTGTCTGCGTGTGCGTCGGCGTACCTCCTGAGCCACGGCGGCGGCCAGGTTCCCCCCGGCACTGTCTCCAGACACACACAGCCTCTCTGGGTCCACGCTGTAGCGATCCAGAACCCGGGCGGACAGGAAGGCTCGCGACGCCGCCAACGCGTCGTGGTACTGGTCTGGGAACACCGCCTCTGGAGCAAGACGGTAACTATGGCAACAAGACACCACGAGAGGACAACATGACTCGTTGCCCTTTCGAACATGGAAATCAAACCTCTGACCACGGCAGTGCTGGTGTATTGCTCGACCTGATGGCCAGCACTGGACCACGAATAACCCAGAAGATGATGCACCCATTGGGGAAGAGTAGGGTTAGACCGACAAGCGTTTGGTGATTTATTGGGGCGATATTGACCTTTTACTACAAATCACTAAAACTCACTAAAAAACGTGCGGTTCAGTCAAGTCCTCAGGATCGAAAACCTGCAGACTTTTAGGCCTCGATAGTGCAGGACTGACTACCGCTGGTCTAAATCCAGTTCGGAGGCTTTTCCATGCTGGTAAAACTTTGGCCTGGATGTAGTCTAACAATGAGATAACCACTACACAACATATTACTATTGTACCTAACATCAATTATTGCCAGCTTCAATCCACTAACTTCTCCAGCATGTCTTAGGAGAAGTTAGATGGTGAAACTGTAACCTCTGAACACATTTATTCTTCCAGTTACAGATCCACCATCTAACTTCTCCTGAAACTACTCGATTTTTTTTTAATAAATTCCAAGATGTGTATTTCTAATCAACATGACCCACCGTGTGAATAAAACAGCCTTAGAGTTACTGTAAGGTTTATTGTTTTCATTTTGACGGAGCTAGGCTAATGACTCCCATAGACTTCAAGTCTTTATGCTAAGCTAACACGAAATGCTACCCATAGGAACTGAACCACTGGACGTTCAGACATGGAAATGGTGTCCAACATCTTGATTATTCCTTTAATATCAGTATCAGCCCTCAAAGATTCATGTCAGTCTATCAGTTTGTCATGATTGGATATGGGCCCAAACTTACTCGACAGACATGATGACAGCATCCAGGTCCTCCGCCATCTTCCGACAAAGAAGGTCGTAGGATCGCATCCCTGTAAAGCGAGTACAGAATAAGAACAAGCCTACAAAACTCTCAAACTGAGCAGCTGCGTCCTCCTGGCTCTTGTTGTCAAAGGCATTAACGTGCAGAATGCTGAGAGGTGGATTTTGTTTTTAAATTCTTGATGAACTTGATGAATTATCACTAGAACCCTATATATTTTGTTTCATAGCAATAATTCTTTTCACGTTGCTTTGATCATCTATCAGTGTTCTGGGCAGGCTTGACCACATGGTTGACAACCGCACCGCGAAAAGCTGCAGATCCTTTTCACTAAAAGGATTTAACGATTAATTTCACAGTTGGTTATTACCAGGCACTTTGGACAAAAATCAGAAAGAAGATCATTACGACTAAAAGAAATACCGTTTTTTATAGGGGAAACAAAACAAAAACACATGACAGGGTGATTAAAGGTTCCTGTGAGTTTTTTAAGAGCTTGTTAATGCTAGTTCAAATAACTTTTAAGACCAAATTCATCCCCCGCATCAGACCGAAGAGTAAAAACAGACAAACTATTAATATGCAACTGGTACAAAAGTGTGTAAGGACCATGAAATGCAACATTTAAGCTCATGCTGTGCAGATGACGGGGGGGGTTTGGCTCCGATGTGGCTGCACCGACGTGCTGCAGCTTGTTGTTGCTGTTACCTGGAGGCCAAACCTTGTGGTGTTTGCTAGACTTGCAAAAGAAAGCATTCTGTTCTAGAAAGCTTTTTATTCACAATGCAGCAGAAACTGTGAACATCCACAATTTCTATTATCAAACTGTTGCATTAGAAAATTTCATTGCATCCTTGTTTCTGGACTGATACACAAACCTGTCGAAGTCCAGTGACAAAATGCACTGATTGATTGTTTCTATGATTTTTTTTACTGCCCCCAAAAAATCCTACAACAATTAGACGTTAAACATTTAAATGTTTATGGACAGGAAATTAACCGGTTATGGTTTTGATTCATTTATCAAGTAAAAATACCAAACATCTGCAGATTCCAGCTTCTCTAAGAGGCGAAGATGCTAAGACTGTCTTCCTTTTCTCCGTTCATATCTCGATAAAAATTAATACTTTGGGCTTGGAGTCTAGACTGACTTCCAATGAGACTTTGCCTTTATTTTTTGGTACTTTATAGACTAAAGAATAATCAAAAAATGACAAAAATAATCATTAGCTGCAGCACTCCTTTTAAGAAAATTAACACTCTTACTAAATTATTATATGAAGGCACCAAAGCAATGGAACATGTTTATAATAACAAGTTGACATTCAGAGCTGGCACTCACGTCCGCTGCCAAGGGCCCATCCTCCACCGTGGAAATATATCACCCCCCTTTTCAGCTTCCTCCCGCCTTTCGGCTGGAAGACCCGGGTGGCCACGCCCCCCAGGGTGATGTCCGACACGTGCACGCCAGGGCAGGAGCGAGCCTCGATGACCTCCACCCAGGACACCACCCTGTTCAGAAAGTGGACCCGGTGACACACACCCAGCGTGTGAGCCATGTCGCCCTGCAGACACAAACACACACCCGCTGTCAGACAGGCCGTTGCACACCTGAAGCTCACAGGTTTGATCCCTGCAGCAGCAGACCTCGAGACAGATCGATTAACCGGCCAGACAATGTTTTTACTGTCCTAAAAAGTGCTGCAACAATTAGTCAATTAAAAAGATAAAGGTTGATGGATAATAGATAAATGAATCAGTTATGATTTCCATTATTGATTAATTGTTTTATTCATTCATCAAGTAAAAATACTAAGACTGTCGTCCTTTCCTTCATTCATATCTTGGTAAAATTAATACTTTGTTTTTTGTTTGGGCTGACTGATTTCCAATGAGGCTTTGGCTTTATTTTTGATACTTTACAGACTAAAGATTAATCTTAAGATAAATAGAGATTCATCGACTCAGTTCGCAGATTAATTGGGCTGATATCTGGCTTTTTGAGGTAATCAGGATCGGCTGATATCTGCGCTCATGAGGCCGATAAACCAAAAATGTCTGCAGACTCATCTGTCAGTGTGGCTGCTGTGGAACCATCTGCTGATAAATACTGCTGTTAAGTGCACTAAAATTATATTTGTTTTTAATTCATAAGTTGTTGTTTCTTTGGCAAAAAAAAAAAAAAAAATTGGACATTTACTTAATTGATACATTTTTTATGTAAAATAAGTGCGTGGGCAGCTCTCTCTTTAAGCAAACAGAGACAAAGCAGGACATTAGTGTTACATATATGAAAAAGGAAACTTTGCATTTTGGTGGCTACAAGAGCTAATTTTTAAACTTCAACACCCAGAATTCCTGCAAGGTGATGTTAGTAAAGTCTGTTTACCAACCCAGCCGGTCTGTGAGGTTTAAAATCCAAGACACAAAGAGACGAGAGACAAAGAAAAAAAAAAAAAAAATGAAGATCCAACATCAACTTCAGCTTCTCTGCTCACATTTTGGATTTTTCTGTTAAGTTTTGATCGATCACTGCCTGTGAGCAGAGAAAACTTCCCATCAGTGTTCATCCTCAATATTATAATTTTATTTGGGCACACACAGGGCCAACCCACTGCACGTCAATTAAAGGAAATCGGATGCTCTTCTCTGTTGCAGCCCCACTTTGTGATTCAGGCCGAGATGACAGAGGGCTTTGGCCCCATCAAACATTTTCACCTCCTTTTAGTGAGTTTGTCTCTCTGCCTGCAGGATATCTGAAAAACCTATAATCTAATTTCAATGAAATGTGGCGGACCGAACGGCCTTGTGCCGAGGAAAAAAGGGATTTGGTTTTGGTCGAAATCCAGATCTGGGATTTCTGCCTTTACATGATGATCATTTTATAGCTGTGACTGTGAAACTGAAGGAGTTAGAGAATTGATTCCAGATCCCAAGAATGGATGTTTCCAGGGTCAGGAAACCAATTTTGACTTTAAAAAAAAAATAAGGAATTAAATAAAATAAAAAAGCAAGCTGGAGGACTGCTCAAGCTGGAGGAGGTTTGTGCTCGCTGAATGCCCTCAGGACGGGTTGTGCAGATATTTTACCTTCGGCGCAGCTTGGCTCTACAAAACTTTATTAGTCAGCTCGTCACACTGTGGCATGACGATAAGACAACAAGACAAAGAGCGCAAGGAAAGAATAAGCAGGGAGTGGAAACCTGTCCTGTGTGATGCACATCTGTGTGTTTAGTATGTATAAAAACTGGCCTGACTGCTTTGATGCCTACTATGTGTGTGTGTGTGTGTGTGTGTGTGGCCTGTTAGTGCCAGGATTAAGGGCAGCAACCTAAGTTAAAGGAATACTCCAACATTTTGGACGAAATAGCCTTTTCCCGACTTCCCCAGACGTTCAGTGGTTCGGTTCCTATGGGTAGCATTTCCTGTTAGCTTAGCATAAAGACTTGAAGTCTATGGGAGTCGTTAGCCGGGCTCCGTCAAAATGAAAACAATGAACCTTACAGTAACTCTAAGGCTGTCTGATTTACACAGTGGGTCATGTTGATTAGAAATAAACATCTTTGAATAAAAAAGAGAGACGTTAATTTGTGGTGGATCCTCCTCTACCTTCAGCACAGATCACTGCACCAGGCGGAGGGATACATGTGTTCAGCGGTTATAGTTCCACCATTTAACTTCTCCTGAAACAACTCGAATTCTTTTTAAATCAAATTCCAAGACGTGTATTTCTAATCAATATAACTCATTATGTAAATAAGACAAATTCAGAGCTGCTGTAAGGTTTATTTTTTCACTGTGGTGGAGCCAGGCTAACGACTCCCATAGACTTCAAGTCTTTATGCTAAGCTCACACTAAATGCTACCACATAGGAACTGAGCCACTGGACGTCCAGAGGTGGAAATGGTGTCCAACATCTGGTCTCAGTCTGGGGAAGTCGGAAAAAGGCTATTTCGCCCAAAACACTGGGCTTTTCCTTTAAGGATCTTTTCTCTGCTGCCTAAGTGAGCACGTTCCTGAGGGACTGCAGTTTATCGTCACGTGTGTTCATGAGCTGAGCGGTGTTCAAGGCCGGCGGCACAATCACACAGGTGCAGCACGGGCGAGGCTGTGCAGCGCTCAAAGTTCACAATCCAGCCAACGTGGAAGAGACAGGAGCGGAGTTCACTCTGTCTCTAAGGTTAAAAAAAAAAAAAAAAAAAAAAGATTATTGAAATAATACATTGCACTGGAAAGTTGTCTTTTTGCACATGATGTGTTCTGTTTTCTGTTTCTGTATTTTTTTAACCCATTACTTGTTGTTTACGTCTTTACGTTTGTCTTCTTTTCTCGTTTTACATGTCCATGTATGTATCTGTAGGTGATAACGATGCTATTTTAATCCATTTTGTTCCTTTGTGTTTTATTATTTTCTATTTTCTTGTTATGTTCTATTCTATTCTGACATAACTCTATTCTCCCGTGTCAGATTGCTTCTATTATTTTTTATTCCTATCTCTTCTACTCTGTTTTGTTCTGTTCTGTTCCACTCGATTCTGTGGTACTCTACTCCAGTCTGACATACTTATTATACTCTATCATGCCATCTTTTTTTTCTATTCTGTTGTTGTACCTCTGCATGACATAATGCTGTTGTACTGCATTGTATTCTACTGTGTGGTATTCTACTCAAGTCAAGCCTTTCCACTGTCCTCTATTGAAGCTCACTAGAAAGACTGAGGATTTATATGTCTCTCTACCTGCATGTATTTATTAATGTCTATATTGTATGTATTTTTTATTTTCTATTTTGTGCTTTAGAAATAAAGATTAACTTACGTACTCTGAGCTGTTCTATAGGATAATACTCTGCTATATTCTACTGTAATATACACTGAAGTGTCCACTTTATCAGCTCCACCTGTGCAATCTAATCTAATCCAATCCACTTGACAGCTGTTTCCACTATTCTGTCCCTCTCATTGTATATAAATAGAGAGGGACAAAAAAAATCAGAAACACCTCTCAATATAATGTAGTCCAGTAGCAGACCTCTGCAAACTACAACCTCAGTAATAAACACAGAATTAAAACGACACATTCTGCACAATGTCAACACAAACTGAACATGATAAACTTTGGTAAAAGGTAGAATTCATGGCAGAGCTGCTGTACAGGTGGAGCTGATAAGGTGGACACTGAGCATGTTTCTCCATGTGCGTGTGTTTCTATTTTTATGCTTTTTTTCCCCCATTATTATTCTCCACGTGTGCGAGGCGGTTTGTAAGTGTGTCCAGGGAAAACGCAATATAAATGAAGCTGTACTTACTTAACTCTAAGCTGTTGTGTCGGCTAATCATCTGCTATTCTACTGTAATGTAGGACACTCGCTTCTCTTCTATTTTATTCTGCTGTTTTCTATCCCAGGTGAGCGGACAGGTGCATTCCGCCACTCTTCTCCTGTCTCCTCCTGTTGGACTGTTGTGATTTTTGTAATTTTTCAGGCAACAGTGTCCGCCCCTGCATCATCTCTCACCACATGCATGAAGCCCCGGAACAGCGCATCCAGCAGCATGAGTTTCCACGGCTCGCTCACGGCGCTCGGCAGCGGCAGGTAGACGTAGTAGGCGGCCGCGGACAGCAGCACGGCACCGGCCCAACGCAGCCTCATCGTCACGGCAGGCAGCACCGCACCGGACACGGGATACCTGCCCCCGGGGGATCGGTTCGTCCGCTTTTGTTGGGATCGACCCAGGAACGCAGAGGAGTGACCTCGACTTCAAAATAAAAGCCCAGCTCCTTATCAGCGTCCCGTTCTAGCCGCTCCTATGTTTCAAACGACCCGGGCGGTCTTATTTTGAAATGCAAGCGACATGCGGAAGTGAGGTAGGGCTGAGCGTTGCGTAAAGGCAGTTGCTGAAGGGAAATGTAGTTCCTCAGGTACTGACCCACCTGGGAAACACATGAAGCTGCGTTACCTCCCTGTTTTAGAGCAATATGAACTAAAGAGAAAGATGAAAATAATGAAAAGAGAAATATGAAAACAAAAAAGGCGGATCTGCCTGGTGGTTACAAACTGATGCTTAGGCATATTATTATTATTATTAGTAGTAGTAGTAGTAGTAGTAGTAGTAGTAGTAGTGGTATTGTTGTTGTTGTTGCTGTTGTTGTTGTTGTTATGGTTATTATTATTGCTAGTAGTAGTAGTATTATCATCATGATACGTCATTACTGGAAATTTCTACGACTAATACTACCACTAATAATAATAATAATAATAACAACAACAACAACAACAACAACAACAACAACAACAACAATAATAATAATAACAATAACAATAACAATAACAATATTATTATTATTATTATTATTATTATTATTATTATTATTATTATTATTATACAAGGAGTTAAAGACTGAATGCGCACGAGGGGCATCGGCTGTATAAAAAGTGAAATTGAATTGTTGTGATGGAAGCAAAGGCAGCTTGCATGACGCTATATTATTTATTTAGTTATTTAAATGCTCTTTATTTCGCTGATTTCCTCGGTGGAGGTGGCTCAGAGGTGATGACGTCATTTCCCTGTGTGACAAACCCTGAAAGTTTGACAGGAAAGAGCTGAGCTTTGACTGGGACATGATCAAGATGATATCAAATAAGATCGGAGTCATGAGATGCAGCTCAACAAGTCACACGGCTTGACGGCAGGAGGTCAGGATGTATTAAAGGAGAGGAAAGTTTTGTGGATTTGTCTGTGAGTAGACAGATATCATAACGAGACAGATGCGAAACTGAAACTACTGCTCTGGAAAAGCTGAGTCGATAGACGAGAGTTACTGAATCATTTATGAAGACAAACGTTTGCAAATCAAATGACTTGATCAGATATTATATTCATGTATTCATACAGTGCTGACGTTTCACAGAGTTTCCACTCGTAGTGATAAATCAAGTTTTAATCCAGATTATTTCTCTCTTCCAGTTGACTGCTCTGCACTAGGATCCTCCTCCTTGTTGAGTTTTATAGTCACTCCCTTTATTCTGTTTGGTTTGTGTCTCTTCTTATTTCGAGGTCAGATGTTTTAATAACAACAACAACAACAACAATAATAATAATAACAATAACAATAATAACTTACATTTATATAGCGCCTTTCAACAAACCCAAGGACGCTTTACACAGATAGAGCAGAAAACACAGACAACACAGGAGACAAGGACAGCAGAAGCTAGAGGCTATAGGCTAGGTTGAGGAGGTGGGTTTTCAGGAGTTTTTGGGGCGGAGAGTTGACCTGAGCCAGAGGATCGCAGGTTCCATGACTGTGTGTAGGGGTGGAGGAAGTCAGAGAGGTACTGAGGAGCCAAAGCATGGAGGGATTTGTAGATGAGGAGGAGGGTTTTATAGGTAATGCAGGATTTGACTGGGAGCCAGTGGAGGTGGATGAGTGTGGGGGTGATGCCAGGGTTCTCACCCGCACCAAACCCTGGCAGCTGAGTTCTGCACATACTGGAGCCTGTCCAAGGTTTTGCTGGGAAACCCCGGACAGGACTCCATTGCGGTAGTCAAGACGGGAGGTGATGAAGGCGTGAATGAGGGTCTCTGCCACAGTGTCGGAGAGTGTTGGCCAGAGTCTGGAGATGTTTTTCAGGTGGTAGAAAGCAGATATGGTGGCAGATTTGATGTGAGATTGGTAGGAAAGGGTGGATTCAAGGATGATGCCCAGGTTGCGGACCTCTGGGGATGGGCGGATGGAGCAACCATCGAAGATTAGAGAAAGATCTCCAACCTTCCATTTCATGAGACTCGTGGGATTTTGGTGCTATTTACGATTTTACAGGATCTAATGTGCAGAGCCTTTATACTATTGAGCACCAAATTGTATTTTGATCAGTTTAATAAGCTTGAATTCTGTTTTGTGCCTGAATGCATTTATGGGAGACTCTAATTCATCCTCTGCTCTTTTGTAGGGTTTAGGACAAGGTGAAAACTCAGGAACCATAGAGGGATGACCTTTAAACCTCCTACCTGAGGGATCAAGTTGGACAGAAGAAAAGATGGAACCTGACGAGGGAAGAGGCAAGCAGATGCCGCCCTCTGCTGTGGAGGAAGCAGAGAGTTGCAGCACGGCAGGAAACACACCACAGGACGAGCCAACAGAGTCACATGACAGAGACAAAATAAACGTAGGTATCGCTGCTTCCAAACCTGGAGAAATGCCATCCACTGTAGGAGATGAGACAGAAGAGACAGGAGCAACAAGTGCAGGAATCTCCACAGGCTGCTCTAGGATGGAGGGCCCTCAGCTCCCGTCTGCCTTCCTGGTCAAAAACCTTGTAGATAACTTAGGTAGGCTGTGTAATTTCCGACTTGAAAAGCCTACACATACACAACAAGAGTGCTTACCTGATGTCACGTCACAGGACAGCTTTAAGAGGTTCATGCCTGAGATCTCTGATGATGGAAACAGTGAAATCTACAGGTTCCAGTGCACCAGTCCAGGCCTGTACCAGTGCCGTGTGACAGGCCTGGTGTTTAACATGGAGGGAGAAGGGGATGTAACTTACAGGATCGTCCACTGGGACCGGAGGCTGCTCGCCCAGCATCACAAGAAGCCTGCAGGACCGCTGTTTGACATCAGATGCCAGCAGCAGTCTGTCTGCAAGCTTCATCTCCCACATTGTGAGATCAGATCTACAGGTGCATGTCAGTTCTTGTCAGTGGCTCATGTGACCGACGAGGGCACTGATTTCATCCTTCCACATGAGATTACAGAAACTCATGTTGTTATCAAGATCACTGGATTTTCTGCGTATGGTAATGTCAAGGATGAAGACTCACCGCCCGATCCGATCAAGGTGGAGGTGCTGCTGTTCTACACTCCTCCAGTTGATCCTCCTACATTCTTCCTCCATGTGTTGTTGTTGCCTGGAAATGTTGTGATCAGGAACGTGCAGTACAAAAGGAGAAAAATAAATGGGGTTGAGATGTACATAAAGATACCACCACACTGTAAACTCCAGCCAAATCAGGAGTACACGCTGTCCACGTCTCCTGAGGATGAATCAGTTCTAATACAACCAAAGAAGGCAGAATTTGACAACGAAATCGATGAAAACTATTTTGCTAATTTTAAAGTGACTTTAGAACAAATCAGGAGAAATATTCATCTGTCTCTCACAGACAGTAACAGCTCCCTCTGTGTATGGGAAAGGCGAGTTGGTCTTCCATCAGCTGCCATAAGGACGCCCCAGGGTCCGAGAGTTGTGGGTCTCCGTCCCGACATGAGTTTGCTCTCTATGCGGAGCAGCTTCATCAGTGGGGTCTCAGGACCTGTGCTCAAAGATCTGCTGGACGGGCTTTTAGAGAAACGGGTGATAAATGACTCTGAGCGGGAGGCAGCACATGGGATGCAGAACAAAGCAGACAAGGCTCGTTTTGTCATCGACACGGTGAGGAACAAAGGAGAAGCTGCTCGTTCAGAGATGATAGCGCTCCTCTCTGACATCGACCCTTTATTCTGTGGGCGTCTTGGAATGAGGAGCGATGAAGATGAAATGATGTCTGAGAAGGTAGCAGCTAGCCCCCCCTCAGCCACACACACTATGCCAGCTTCTTTTCTCCCCCCCTTCCAAAGATGTGGAGAATCCAGCACTTTGTCTCGTTCTCGCATCATGCCCTCACTGAGTGAAACTCCCTCCACAAGGAACAGGAAACGTACACAACAGAAGCGATCTCAGAGTTTACCTGATCTCATGTCACAGAAAAGCTTTGAGAGGTTCACGCCTGAGATCTCTGATGATGAAAACAGTGAAATCTACAGGTTCCAGTGCACCAGTCCAGGCCTGTACCAGTGCAGTGTGACAAGCCTGGTGTTTAACATGGAGGGAGAAGGGGATGTGACTTACAGGATCGTCCACTGGGACCGGAGGCTGCTCGCCCAGCATCACAAGAAGCCTGCAGGACCGCTGTTTGACATCAGATGCCAGCAGCAGTCTGTCTGCCTGCTTTATTTCCCACATTGTGAGATCAGATCTACAGGTGCATGTCTGTACTTGTCAGTGGCTCATGTGACCGACGAGGGCACCGAGTTCATCCTTCCACAGATAACAGAAACTCATGTTATTATCAACATCACTGGATTTTCTTGGTTTGGTATTGTCAAGAATATAAACTCACCCCCTGACCCGATCAGGGCGGTGGTGCTGCTGTTCTACACTCCTCCAGTTGATCCTGATCCTACATCCTTCCTCCATGTGTTGGTGCTGCCTGGAAACGTTGTGATGAGTGACGTGCAGTACCAAAGGAGAAAAAGAAATGCATGTGAGATTTACATAGAGACACCACCTGACTGTAAACTCCAGCCAAATCAGGAGTACAAACTGTCCATGTCTCCTGAGGGTGAATCAGTTCTAATACAACCAAAGAAGGCAGAATTTGATGACAAAATCAATGATAACTACTTCCCAACATTTCAAGTGGTCTTACATCAAACCATGAAAAATATTAATCTGCTTCTGAGAGAGAGTAACAGCTCCCACTGTGTATGGGAAAGTCAAGTTAGTCTCTCATCAGCAACTGTAAGGAAGCCCCTGGTTCAGAGCGTTGTGGGTCACCCTGCTGTCGAGATGCTATGTGCCAAAGAGGAGGAGTTCACAAAAAGGGTCTCAGGACCTGTGCTCAAAGATCTGCTGGACGGGCTTTTAAAGAAAAGCGTGATAAATGAACGTGAGAAGGAATCAGCAGATGTGATACAGAACAGAACAGACAAGGCCAGTCATGTTTTTGACATGGTGAGAAACAAAGGGGAAAAAGCTACTTTGATAATGATAGACCTTCTTTACAAAGAAGACCCTTTCCTCTCACAACATCTTGGGTTGATTTAAAGGGAAAAGGTAAATGAATCAGGTCAAATGAAGACGAGACGCTGTATGTTGATCTGGTTGGTGGAGAGAGACCGTCCCGTACCTGGAAGGTCAGAGCTGTTTTCCCCAACATCAAATGTGAACTGTCCAGTGCACGTGCACACTTTGCTAAGATGAAAACAGGGACTGGTTTGTTATCATACAGGCTGTATTTTGCTTCCAAGTTTCTGGGAGAGTTGTATCGTGTTGTAATTGATTCATCACTGGGATTTTTATAGATGGAAACATATCATTGTCAAATGTGCTCATTTCTAACATGACAGGGCAAAACTACTTTTAATAACATATTTTGTCTGAGTGTGTGAATGGACTTCTTGTAACATTGGTAAATCTATATTCTACATCAATGTGCTGTATGATTGTCATGTGTATTGATCTGTAAATTTCTCAAACCAACCTTTTGCCTTTTCATTTTCTCGTAAACAAAGAGCACCAACATAAACTGATGTCAGACCTGCCAGTTCTACCGACAAATGTTTAAAACGAGTTCACTGATTGGCTTTGGCTCGTTGCTGCATCTGAAGCCCCAGCCTTGGTCCCTGTGGAGGGAAAGTCTCAGAGAATTCGATCAGTCCAGTTTTTTTGTTGGCTCCCCCTCCCGTACACGGCTGTGCCAATTATCATATCACTGATTTCCTACACATCTCCTCGTGTGTGTGTTTCCTGTCTCACTGTTTCACTGTGTGAATGATTTTAGATCAAGTTGTTAATTAGAGCTCTGTTCTGCAGATGGACATTAAACTTTGGCTGCGTTCACACAGACATGCAGTTTGAGGTGGAGGACACACCGCTTTGTTTAGTGATGTTCAGGGGGGACTGAGGAGGGATAAACCCCCCCATGTTCACACCAAAACTCATAACCCTCAAAATTAATCAAATGTGTAAATACCGATCTTGAATCTCATATTTTGATCTCAAATGAACATAAAAACATAGACAAGACATTATCAACACACTTGATGTAAACACCTTCACCTGCTGTTTTTTTTTTTCCCCCAGGTAAAAAAAAAAGTAATGAATTAAAAAAATGCATGTACAACCTGCTTGGTTTGGTGTAAAAACTGGATTAGTTTCATTATAACATATAAAGACAGATTGCTATGTAATATTTTCACTGTTGTAAACAAACTAAGCATACTAATAATATTTATTAATTAATCATCTGAGGGTATCTTCATCTATTACATTATTTGAAAAAAGTCCTGACAAATATATTATTAGTTGGTGTTGACCACAGTGACTGTCAGCCCTGATTGGACAAAAGTAACTGGAAGTCGAGAGCTGATTGGTTGGTTTCCACGGCTCCTCAGCTCGGACCAATCAGGCTTCACCTCTCACTTTGTCGGATTGTCAGTCTGGCACCACGCTGCGCTGTGATTGGCTGGGAGCAACACACCTGTCGCCCACAGGCTGACGCCCAGAAGAGTCCCGAGCTCAGAAGGACAAAATCCAGGCAGAGGGCAGGGTCTCTGCAGACACACACACACACACACACACACACAAACACACTGATAGAGAGAGGATTATCTTTGTATGACTCTATAGATTGTTTTTGTTTGTTTGTTTGTTTGTTTATTTGTTATTAGGAAAATCTTACTCATTCTGCCTTAAAATTTCCTAATAAATCAATTTCATGCACTCTGTGCATTACAATAAAATACTAAGTGTTAATGTGTTGCAAAGATTTGGGCAGAAAGTCTCTGTACAGTCAGTCTCCATGTGCAGCCTCGTGCCTCATGTACAACAGCGTCCTCATGTGGCTGAGACATGGAACTGCATGCACTGACCCACTTCATGACCACAAGGCAACCAGGGGAGGGAAGAGAGGAAGAGAGATGAATATGAAAAAATATATATATATAAAAAAAATAAAAACATGGCACTTCCGTGTTTGAAAAAACATCACTAAAGTTCCCTCCAGGTGCCAAAAACCTGCTCCTCACGTGGGAAAAAAGACTGAATGCCCTGTAAGGTGTCCCTTCATGCACTAATTAAATAATAATAAATTATAATAAATGAAATGCTCCTCTAATGGAGAAGCACCCCTCCAGTGGAGAAAATGTGTTGTGCTGCTGTAGGACAGGTGTGCTGCCAATAAGATAAAGGTCCGGTTCCCCAGGAGCCTCTCTGATGAAGAAAACTCTGAAGGTGCCTCTGAGATTCCCTTCCAAGTAAAAACACCAGGGGGCGCACTTGAAATGGAGAGAAAAATAAACCAGTGGGGGAAAAAAGATGCAGAGCTCTGTAGTGTCCCAGTCAAGGTGTGGTGTGGGGCCGGCCGTCCCACAGTGAGGCTGGGACGGCAGGTGGGGGCTGCCAGCAAACACTTTGAAAAGGGCCAATGAGTTAGGCTAATATCTTGCCAGCATTTTGATGGAATCTCTGATGGAATCTGCACTGTCCCTGTTGTTTTACATTTCAAAGTCCCCTTTCAGTTAGTTGTTCAATCTTCCATCCGCTCCACCTGTCCAGGTGTTCAGTTTCAGCCCCGGCCCCTCTGCAGTGTCCAGCTGCCAGAGAGCTCACAGTCTGCAGGCCTGCTGCAGCGTGGGAACACAGCACACTGTCTTCACCATGTCAACATTCACCAGTTACCAACCACCAAAGACAAATGTCTGCACACTGGAAGTGCTCTGTCACATCTTTAGCTTAGATACTGAGCTAAGGAGCTAGCTATCCAAACAGGTAACTTGCTTAGCTGATTCTATGCTAACCTCAGTTTGGGAATGAAGTAAAAATGAAGAAGAAATGTAAAAATCCTTCCATAAGGGAATTATTTTAGAGTAATTTGCACCAAAAGCCTCTAGGACTTCAAAGTTTGGTGTGAGCTGCTTTTTCCCTTAATGTAAGAGTGGCTTTAGTACTGAGCTCCCCTCAGGTTACAGAGAGCTGAGGAGAGAGAGAGAACTAGAACAGACTCAACAGGGAGAAATGTGTCCAGAGGCAGCTTGTCTCTGACAGGACGGCTCCAAAGCTGCAGCAGGAAGGCTGGAGAGAAACATCGACATACATAGGGCTGGAGGTCCTCTCACTGCTCGCTATGCGTTGGCTTGTCTGGTGCATTTGCATCAGTAACAGTCAAGGATGCTCATTAAAAAGTGCATTCAACTTTTAAAGGCATTGCCTAGTTTTTATACTTGGGGTTTATGACTGAAATGAAACAACAACAACAAATCTGAATTTTTCTTTTAACCCTATAAAGCCATTTGTATCATATATGATACACATTTTCAATTCCGTTTTTCGTTTTCAGTTTAATCAATACTTGACCAAAATACTGTTGTATACCTTTGAACACTTCCCCTGTTCACCCAGGACCATACCATTGGCACTTCAAGTACTGTCATATATGATACACCAGAAAGGCCGTGCAATAACATATTTTTTACTTTTTTTAAAATATATTTTGTTATAGGACTAAATAAAGGGTTCAGTTTCAAAAAATTTGAATTTTGTGCCAATTCTTTCATAGTTCAGGCTTTATAGGGTTAAAATGAAAAACAATACGTCTTGTTTGAATGATGGCTACTGGTGGTGCTGTGTTCTTTTGTAATACAGCTGCAACACAATATTATATACAGCACAGTAATATCAATTATTGCTATTTGTTCTGGAGAAAACTATTTCCTCATACATGATGCATCATAGCTTTTTGCACATTGGTGGGACCGCCTGTTGTGCAATAGGTTCCCTTTTCATTTTTCACTTCCGCCCTTAAAGCAGCCTGAGTCTGCCACTGCTGTAAAGCCTCAAAACAGGAAAAGATGACATTGTTCCCCTGCATGAAAAACCCTGAAAGTATCAAGATGAAATCAAATCATCTGCTGAACGAGTAACACGGCTTCACGGCAGGAGGTCAGGATGTATTAAAGAAGAGGAAAGTTTTGTGGATTTGTCTGTGAGTAGTCAGATATCATAACGAGACGAATGCAAACTGAAACTACTGCTCTGGAAAAGCTGAGTCGATAGAAGAGAGTTACTGAATCATTTCTGAAGACAAACATTTGGAAATTAAATGACTTGATCAGATATTATATTATTAATGTATTTAGGTATAATATTAGTGCATCACTGTTAATGTTTCACAGTGCTTCCACCTCTAGTGATGAATCAAGGCAGTTTTCTTGCCCAGCCCTAAGTGTGGAAAACCTTCAGTATTAATCCAGTTATATTTCCAATTATTTTGAGGTCAGATGTTTTCATGAGACTCTTGGGATTTCGGTGGAGTTTACAACTTTACAGGATCTAATGTTCAGAGCCTTTTTACTATTGAGCACCAAATTGTATTTTGATCAGTTTAATAACCTTGAATTCTGTTTTTTGCTTGAATGCCTTTATGGGAGACTCTAATTCATCCTCTGCTCTTTTGTAGGGTTTAGGACGAGGTGAAAACTCAGGGGCCATAGAGGGACGACCTTTAAACCTCCTACCTGAGGGATCAAGTTGAACAGAAGAAAAGATGGAACCTGAAGAGGGAAGAGGCAAGCAGACGCCCCCCTCTGCTGTGGAGGAAGCAGAGAGTTGCAGCATGGCAGGAAACACACCACAGGACGAGCCAAAAGAGTCACATGACAGAGATGAATCAGGACAAACTAAGCTGAGAAGACAGGGCTGTAACTGGTTTGCTAAAGATGACAATGATGATCGAAATGATTTTGATTTGAAATATAGCTCCTTTAGCAAAATCATGTTCAAATTCTGTGGTAAAGATGCTCCCAAACCTGGAGAAGTGCCATCCACTGTGAGAGATTTGACGGAAAAAACAGGAGCAACATGTGCAGAAATCTCCACAGGCGGCTCCAGGACAGAGAGCCCTGAGCTCCCGTCTGACAGAAACACTGTTTTGTCCTTTTTGTCCTCCTTAATCAGAGCCAGCAATCACTCAAGTAGCCATGAGGGCAACCTCTCACCTCCCCATGCTTGGTTTGAAAGAATTTTCTCTTGGCAAAGTTTCAGTGCAGATTCTGAACCCGAACTTCCCTTGTGTCAGCGGTCAGCTCACTTTGAGAGTAACGTCGCCAAAGGTCTGCCGCCTCAATGGTCAGTCGACCTCCACGAACTGCAGTTACATGGCAGATCCAGCAGTGAGAACCCAGATGAAGACAGAGAGGAAAGACAGAAGTTTGTGTCAGATCAGCCCTCACCCCTCCTCCCTTCTGGTGAACCTTATCAATATCGATTGCCTTCCCTCTTTCCTCAGCGGCAGGGTTCATGGTTCAGGGTTCAGGATTATCCCATCTTGCCCATACCTCCCTTTCAGATGACTTCCACCTCCCTTTCATCGAGGATCTTCCCACAGTTTTCAGAGGTTTTTCCACAGCGGTCAGGAAAACATTACAAGATAGATAGTCAGATTATAGTATCATTTAAAAAGCTCTTAATTCCACATAGCACAAGTCACCCCCTTCATGCCCCTACCTCCACTTCAGACCACACCACCTGCTCTGAGTCCATCACCCCTTGGACTTGTGAACTGCATGGATGCTCTGTGGTCCACCAGGACCTCGCTGACAGCACTGTAGCAGCAGCACCTGCATTTAGGTTTTTGGAGGTTAACACATCAGAAACCAACCCAGGACGCAGCCCCGAAACCCCAGAGGAAACAGTACCACCAGCTGCAGCCGGCCAGTCCTCAACCACAGACAATTTGTCTCACTCTCACAGCATGCCCTTACTGTATGAGACTTTCTCCACACAACAAGTGCAGTCTCAGAGTTTACCTGATGTTACATCACAGGACAACTTTGAGGGGTTCACACCTGAGATCTCTGATGATGAAAAGAGTGAAATCTACAGGTTCCAGTGCACCAGTCCAGGCCTGTACCAGTGCAGTGTGACAGGCCTGGTGTTTAACATGGAGGGAGAAGGGGATGTGACTTACAGGATCGTCCACTGGGACCGGAGGCTGCTCGCCCAGCATCACAAGAAGCCTGCAGGACCGCTGTCTGACATCAGATGCCAGCAGCAGTCTGTCTGCCAGCTTCATCTCCCACATTGTGAGATCAGATCTACAGGTGCATGTCAGTTCTTGTCAGTGGCTCATGTGACCGACGAGGGCACCGAGTTCATCCTTCCACATGACATAACAGAGACTCATGTTGTTATCAACATCACTGGATTTTCTGCGTATGGTAATGTCAAGGATGAAGACTCACCGCCCGATCTGATCAGGGCGGCGGTGCTGCTGTTCTACACTCCTCCAGTTGATCCTGATCCTGCATCCCTCCTCAATGTGTTGTTGCTGCCTGGAAACGTTGTGATCACGGATGTGCAACATCAAAGGAGAAAAATAAATGGGGTTGAGATGTACATAGAGATAACCCCACACTGCAAACTCCAGCCAAATCAGGAGTACATACTGTCCACATCTCCTGAGGATGAATCCGTTTTTGTACAACCAAAGGAGGCTGAATTTGACAATGAATCTTATGATAACTACTTCCCAACATTTCAAGTGATTTTAGAGCAAATCGTGAAAAGCATGAGTCTGCTTCTGAGAGACAGTAACAGCTTCCTCTGTGTATGGGAAAGGCGAGTTGGTCTTCCATCAGCTGCCATAAGGAAGCGCCAGAATCAGAGTGCTGTGGGTCTCCGTCCCGACATGAGTTTGCTCTCTATACGGAGCAGCTTCATCAGTGGGGTCTCAGGACCTGTGCTCCAAAGTCTGCTGGACAGGCTTTTAGAGAAACGGGTGATAAATGACTCTGAGCGGGAGGAAGCACATGGGATGCAGAACAAAGCAGACAAGGCTCGTTTTGTCATCGACGCGGTGAGGAACAAAGGAGAAGCTGCTCGTTCAGAGATGATAGCGCTCCTCTGTGACATCGACCCTTTCCTCTCTGAACATCTTGGGCTGATGTGAAAAACCTGAATAAAATGAAAAGACATGAGACAGAGTGTATTGCACATGGATGCCGGACTCCAGCCTGCAAAATATCTCTCTCCATGCAACATGACGCCCTCAGGTCATTGCATGATAATGTGATCGGTGCATATGAGAATGCCAGGGAAGCTGTTTTACCTGCTGTTGAAAACATAACAGATGTTAGATTCTGTAGTTTTGAATGTTACTTATAATACGGAATTATGTAAGAGTTTCATTTATATGGTGGTTTTATTTGACTTTTTAATTTTTTTTTTTTACTGTGTTTTTCATTTCAGATTTTCAGTCATTTTGCTATTTTTTTTTTTTTTTTTTTTTAATGTGAATTTCGGTTCTGATTTTCTTAACACTTTACTGAATTATTTTGCCACTGCTTGATGGAGTGCTGCATCATTTTCAAGCGTTATGTTTTCTGGGATGCTTGTATATTGAATAAGATCATAAATCATCAGTTCCTTTGCATTAATTACAACAGAAACGTTTCAGGGGAGAAACGATCTAAATGCACCATGATCTCAAACGCACAGGTCATTACAAAGCTTTGGAAGGACTCGCAGCGAAAGGACAACAGAGGCACCATGTGGACAAAACATGTAACTGCATGCCCTAACCTCTATGGGGAGTGAAGGAAAATGTTTTTTTGTTTGTTTGTTTGTTTGTTTTTTAAATTAATTTTAGAGAAAATGAAGGAAATAGACACAATAAATACAACGAGATCAATGTGTAAATTGTTTGGCTTTAACTGAGAGTTTATTAAAAGCTTTTGTGGTGTATTTCCATCATCTTTTTCCATCATTTTTTCCTCAACCATACCAATTCCAGATAACTGGCGGTCATATTTTGTGTTTGTGTGGGTAAAGAGCCTGAATATGGAGACAACAGAGGAGGGAACTACTTTGATTTTTTTTTTTTTTTTTTTTTTTTTTTTTTTCAATGAAACCTGTTACAGCTCTCCACTTCTAGTTCTTCTGGTCCATCTGCAGGTCTGAACAAGCACTTGAGGCCTTGGAGACGTGAGGGGTGAGACAATATAATCAGCATTTGATATTTGTGTGTGTGAACACTCATTGTTCTTTCTCATGTGTTTCATGTGAAATGTATGTTCATGTTTAATATGAAACAGTTGAAATAAAAATACAGAAACTCACATGAGAGGGAAAAACTGATTTATAGAGAGTGGCCAATCTCTCAAAAATCTTTGGAGTTGGACTTATTTTTCCACCTTTTCTTGAGAAATCTAAGTCCTGAGGGGCACTAGCAAAACCAATAAACCAGGATAAATTACCATTCTCTGTGTAATCATGCGGTGCTGTGGCTGAAGCTGTGGACTGAGCTAATGTCAACCATGCTTTCATTGTGTGCATGCTTATAGATATTTTTTAAATTTCCTTTATGACAGATCAGCTGTTATAAAGTTAACCTAATGTTCCCCATATAAATGAGACCTTGGGAACTTTAGGCGAAAATACCATATAATTAATTGCAAATGGCACATTTATAGGAGCAGACTTTTGACACTGATGTCACAAGCACTGTAAAGGAGGTCAGCTTGAAGAAACTGTGGTGTACTGATTTATGTAACACACACACACACACACACACACACACACACACAGAGAGAGAGGGAGAGAGAGAGAGAAATGGACTGTAGCCAGTGATCTGCAAGGAATACTCATTTAACAATAACTCAAGTAGTGAACCAGAGATTTCACACAGCCAGTTACTTTCCACCTTATCCCCTTTAAGGTAGAATTTTAGATCCTAACCATAACCTGACCCTAACCTTAAACAAACTCAGATCTTTAACAATTCTCGAACTAAATCGAGAACACTTTTGACCCTAACCTTTGCCATTTCAGAACGGGATTAAAATAACACATTCCCAACTTAATCCAACCATAACCTTAACCAAGATGTTTGTAATCCACACAGAACCCTCACCACAGGCCCTATCCTCCTAACAACCCCATAGCAGCTACCAACAATACGTGTAGCTTTTCTGACAGGACATAGGGGTCCAATTTGTTGGACCCCTATGTCCTGTAATATGATGAGGCTGAACCAAGTCTGACAGCTCCTGCCACTCAGTCCTGGGCATCAGGGGCAGCCACATGGTTTCACGTTCACTCAGTACCAGTGTTGAGGCGTGTTGTTCTTCGTAGCTGTGGCAGATAAGTCGTGGATGTATTTCCAAAATCAGAGATAGGTGTGAGATATTGAGTGTATTATTCCAAACACCATACTCTAACTTTAACCTTAACCTTGTATTCAGAGTTTCTGAACATACAATCTGGTCACTGGTGGGCATTCTGGGGTGACTACTCAGGTTCCTCCAACATGAATCTAATCAATAATCCTTCAGTATTCCTTTTAGACTATCAAAAGATCCTCCCTATCAATTCCGCATGGAACTGTACTATCCCCTAACATTTGAGCTAATGATGCTCTCTAACATTTCTACCTTTGTTATGGTTGTTTCATAGTTTATCAGTACCTCTCTGTACATTACATATGACATTATGGCAGAATACAATTTCAATATACGATCAATATGCACCTCGATATGCACCTTGCTGCCTTGATAAGCAACAGAGTGTAGTCTTTTGCAAAACCCTGAGCGGGCCAGCAGAGGGCATGACGAGGATGAGAGTTCATGTTCGATCAACCTCAGCTCTAGGCTGTTTTTAGATTCGGCCAACAGTTTTTAGGGCCCGAGCACTGGAACAGTGCGAAGCCCTATTGTTATTGTAATGTTTTTTCTTTTTTTATTATTATTACGTCTAAATAACCCTTAATTTGACCCTCTAAACATGCTCCAAAACTCACCAAATTCGGCACGCAGGCCAGGTCTGGCGAAAAATTTGATAAAATGGACAAACAGACCCCCAAGATGCAAAAATGGGCTCGGTAGCACCACCTAGGCACACAAAGGCAGCCCCTGCGGCCCACAGGAATGTCATAGAAACACCAAACCAACGCCGAAATGTAGGTCTCATCAAGCTCTACAAATCACGCGCTGACACCCCCCCTCTAAAACCAACAGGAAGTCCGCAATTTGCGTTGGAATGTTCACGTTCTCGCCCAAAATTCCGCTTTGAACAAAATCTATCTCCTCCCAGGGCGTAAATGTCAGCGGCTTGAAAATTTAACAGATGACAGAGGCCACAGTGCTGAACAAAAGTTGCTAAAGACTCCGTCATTACTCGATTCGTTTGGATTTTATAAGCCCTCAAAGTCGGAGTGGCCAGAGCCAAAACCTCATTTTTTCCCATGGAGTTTGGTGTAAAGAGGCTGACACTTGGCACTAATTAAGCCCCTGGAGTCTAAAGTAAAAGTCTGACAGCTTGAAAACTATGCAGATGGAAAGAGGACAAAAATTCCTACAAAAATATGTAGTTTTGATGTGGATTGGACCAAGTTTGTGGGAGCTGTGAAGAGTTTTCAAACGTTTTTGACTCTGGTGTGCTCTGCTCTGCACTCTGCCTGGACATGTGACTCACTCTAGCTGCCTCAGGAATGCGCAATACACACCCATTGTAAGAGCTCAGAGGGAGCAGAAAACACTCTCAAACTAAAACTGCCATAACTCAAAAACGGTAAAAGATAGCAAAATCATGTAAATGGGAGATTTATAGATCCGAGTCTCGTGACTCGTTTAAACTTTGAATCAAGTCTGTCACTTAAACGGTGACCGAGCTGTGACACCTCAAAAAGGGGTGGGTTTTCTGGATTTCTCCATTAGATTGAATGAGGATTTCTCTGTCTGCCTGCATTTTGGTGTGATCATGCCACAGCTGCCAGTACTCTTGTCGGTCACACACTAGGACATGCTAAGGGCGCCATCTGCTGGAGGGGCGCTGCTAGTGGCCAGAGGGGCACCAGCAGCGAATGTACTACCAGTGGGTTTTTGTTGGCGTCGTGTGTGTCTGTGTGTGTGTGTGTGTGTGTGTGTGCACGTGCGTGTGTGTGTGTGTGTGTGTGTGTGTGTGTGTGTGTGTGTTTGTGTGAGTGAGTGAGTGAGTGAGTGAGTGAGTGAGTGTGTGTGCCTGCATTTTGGTGTGATCATGCAGCAGCTGCCATTAGTCCTGTCGGTCACACACTAGGACTTCCGCGGCCCTTCAAAATAAAAGCCCAAAACTCTTTCACAATAAAAGCACCGAAAAATATCCTTAAAACTGGAACACACGGACGAATTGTCTGCGCTTCGACACGCGCGCCGTCCCCGACGTGCACGGGGGGGCGAGGGCCCGTCCAACGCTGCTTGCAGCTTTAATTTGTTTTTTTTTTACCTTTCTGTATCGTGATCAGAAAGTCAAAGTGTGGACTGAAAAAGAGGGGGAGTTCTAACAGAACTAGAAAGGGGGTTAGAAAACACAGTACAGTGACTCACACATTTTCTTGTGTGAAGTATTTTTTTATACCAGGCAACAGTGACCCCCTGCTGGGTTCACATTAGAGTCATGTTGTGATGAGATGCAGCAAATTTCAAGGGAGAGGAAGCCGTCTCTTATGCACTGTATCGGGAGAGTGTCAGTCATTGCACAGCTGTGGGCTCAAAAAGATCACTCATTTTGTATGATGCAACCATGAAAATCCAAAGAAAGCAGGCATATTGAGTTGAAATGAATTAATAAAATGGAGAAACAGGAGACAGGAAATTTAATTTGTAATGAATTATTTTTTAATAAATTTACCTCTGGTCTGACATGGCAACCTCACCAATTATTTGTGTGGCATTTATTAGATAAATGCATAAAACATGTAAAGGGTACTGTTGCAAACAGTATACAAAAGAGAGAGAGAGAGCCTCAATGCAGTTAATAGCCCTTTCAGTCTGTTGCTGTTTAATACTCCATGCTAAAAGACCAGCCCAAAAGGATGGTTAGCTGATGCCACTTAGTTGTTGAATCAGATTGAGTTGAGGCAGATTAGGCGCCTGCCACTTGTTTTCTATGCAAGCAGTCTGTTTTTAACATATAGGGGAAAGGGGTTCAAAATTTTACTTTCAGATATCACTATAAAAATTCACAAGTTGATTACACACACAAAGACAAGAAAAAAAGTAAATTGCAAGTTCCTTGAATTATTCTGTTTACACATATTTTCACATTTACACATATCACACATTATCTGATTTGATATGCGCTAATAAGGAATATAAGGAATAAATGCCAGAAGAGACATTTAAACAGTGAATTAAAAAGTTATCATATATATATATATATATATATATATATATATATATATATATATATATATATATATATAGTAACCTTGAATTAAAAGGTTACTATATAACAGTGAATCACTGTTTAAATATCTGTTCTGGCATTTATTCCTTATATTCCTTATAAGCGCATATCAAATCAGATAATGTGTGATATGCATGTGTAAACAGAATAATTCAAAGAACTTGTAATTGACTTTTTTTCTTGTCTTTGTGTGTGTAATCAACTTGTGAATTTTTATAGTGATATCTGAAAGTAAAATGTTGAACCCCTTTCCCCTGTGTGTTAAAAACAGTGTTTTTTGGTAATATGTGGTCATAAATAGGTGATTTTCAAAACTTTCCACCAATGGGATTTCTTGGGACTTTTTTCCCCTCACTCAGGACAAACTGAGGATACAAAATCAGTTGAGTTTGCTTCTCTTGCAATTTGTCCTAGGTTTTTTCATAAAATGACTGGACTAAGCTGGGAGTCTGCAGGTTTTCAGTCCCACCAAAAACTGCAGCAGGTGATTTCCCCGACTGGCTCCTCCGCTCTGCCTGAGGAAATCAGTGAAATCACCTGCTGGAGTTTGTGTTTGGAATGAAAACCTGCCGACTGGAACATTGAACTGATTAGCAGAACTTCCACCTAAAAAAAAAAAAAAAAAAAAAAAATCTGTTGACATCTATCTATCTATCTATCTATCTATCTATCTCAAGAGATATATCAAAACCATAATGCAGTTCAAACATTTTTTATGACTTGAATTTTATTCAAATTTTCAGTTTCACAATTCAAATCATGATGAATCTTCATTCATTATGTTTCGAATTGTGAAACTGAAAATACTTGAAGATGTTAAAGGTGGGAGGGGATGACGGTAAGAGGAAAGGGGATGGGGGGCAAAAAACAAGGTCACTTCTTCTGGAAGGGCTTGGCCAGAAATTTTCCTACACGCGAGCAGAACTTTTTGAATGGGCTCTTGTGCTTTTTGGGAGTTTCATCGCTGACAGCTTCTTTGTCCGAGGGCGATCTCTCCGATCCACATGCTGGAGCGTCATCAGGGCAGTCGTCTTTGATGTTGTTTGACACACAGCAAAGGCTCCTCAGGGCTCTCCGGAGTCTGCACAGGAATCCGTGGGTTTTTCCCATAGCTTTGGTGGAACACACGCTGGGTGAGGTTTCCACCTGCAGCTGGGTCACCAAGGTCTTGACAAGCGCATTGTCAAAGGCTGGATCCTCCTTTGCGATGGCTTTCTGCAGCACGTTTGCAGATCCAAACTGCTGGCACAAATCGCTGTGCATAGCCTTTATCTGCTCTAAACTTAGAGCAGATAAAGGGCTGGTGGTGCTGTTGGTGGCATTCATCTTGCCTGCCAATTGGTTTATTATGTAACCACAGTTTATCTCTGACAGTCCTGACTTGCTGTTGCTGGAGATGTAATGCAACAGCCTCAGAAGCATCAGAGTCAAAAAGTCATCACACTCTGTGTCTCTCTTTGTCATCAGTGTGTCACCCCTTGATACTAGTGCTGTAAAACAAGCCTCTGACTCTGCAAGAGAAACCAAAGATTCTGATTTCTGCCCTGCAGACCCAGAGTCCTCCGGCTCAGCACCTTCTGAGACTAACTCTTCATCACTTGTCTCGCTAAATAAATCCTCCCAGAGTCCCTGAGGTCCTGTGTGTTCTTTAGGAGCATCAGGGGCCCTGGCTGAGGGTTGGGTGTTGCTCTCCTGGCAGCTGGTCTCATCCAGTGACTCTGAAACCAACCAGACGACGCTCTGCTCAGTCACGGTGGACTCAGGTACGGCACCTGGTAAAATATTCTGCAGTTCCTGTAGACTTTTGATCTCACGGTGGCTCGACACACTTGGAGATGCACGGGCACTGTCACATAGAGTAGCATCTTGCATATTCAATGGAACAGTTGCTATGTCCTTTCTGTGGCCTTTGAAAGGCAACCAACTCTTGGTCTTGAGATTTTTCACTATGCGGCTGGTGAACTTCTTTGCAATCCTTAATTTCCTTGCTTTGCTTTGTGTGTGACTCTTACCAGCGTCTTGTGGTGCACAGAGCTGCAGGACAACAGAGGCTTCAGTCTGGTCCGTCTGCAGGCCTGAACAAACACTTGGGGCTGTGTCAGTGTCTTTGATGTAAGACTCATCAGGCGACAATGGCTTTACCTGATCTACATTTGTGAGGGAAACTGTGGTAGCTTTCCCACGTACATTTTTGGGCTTCCAGTGCTTCCATGATGTTCTTTTTAGTTTAGCTATGCTCTTCTTTAGCATTGCTGTGGTTTCTTGTACCATTTCTTGAAGAGTTTTGGTTGAAGGGACACCACCATTTACAATGAGTGTGCACTCCTCTAAAGCCCCGGTCGGGGTCTGGCTGATGACAGAGAGGGAAGAATTGACATTCTGTGCCACTTCTCTGACAACAAATTGTGTGATATTTTCAGAGGACAAGGAAGTGTGGTCCTGTATGTCAAGGCAATCAGCAAAACACTTTTGAAGTGAATCGCCGAGCATTGTGTGGATGTGGGCCTCCGGCACAGGGAGATCCATGCATTCTATGGATGTGCTGGATCCCCTGTTGGCCTGGAGGGAGTTGTTGTGCATGGTGATGTTCCTGTGAGTCATATGGAGGATGACCTCCAGGACTTCTTGGTACACCAGCTGAATTACATCCATGCACATGATGGCAAGGATGCTTTTTGTTTGTGTATCTACTGTGCCAGCTGCAATTTTGCTCCACTGGCTTTTGCTGATCCCATTGAGATGTGATTCGACCAGGGGACGCAGGGTCTCCGGTCTAATCAGCGGTGAGGGGTCTGTGCATCCTGGGGACCCTGGTGGGTGCAGATCCTGGGGATTCATGGAGGCTTGCTGTTGTGGTTGGGTTGATAGTTTTGGGAAGTGACAGCTAGCGGGTTGAATCCAGGGTTTTTATGACCGCTGTCTGCCATGTGCCTACGTCATCAACACCGAGCTGATGACGTCAGCACATCGGACATTCCAAATCAAACAGAGCGTGAATAAGCCCCGCCCACCCCATAGCGACACGCGGCAGACTACAGAATCACCACAGACTAACCACATTTTGAACAACTCATAAAAAAAAAGATAAATAAAAAGGATAGGTATCGCAATAGCAACTTTTCCAAAACATATTTTTGAATAAAAACTAAACCTACTAAAAAAATTCAATTAGAAAAAAGTCCCAACAGATGAGTCAGTACTGCCTGCCCGCTGCTTGTTTCCTGAGGAGAAGGATCATCAGTGCAGACCGTCCTGTGGTTTCAACATGTGGACTGTACAGCTGAGCTCCGGTCCGCCCGAACCACTTTTACAGCGGAAATGATCATAGAAATGATCATAGAAATGATCATAGAAATGATCATAGAAATGATCATAGAAATGATCATAGAAATGATCATACAAATGATCATAGAAATGATCATACAAATGATCATACAGATTATCATCCACAGCTACAGCTGAGTGAGGCCCACCACTACAGACTATTACTGTTGTTAAAGCTCATTTATGAAGGCTGTACATCTGCTAAATACTGTGCAAGCTACACATAATGTATGATAACTGAATATTAGACAGCATGTCTGTAGTATTTTTTCTTAATGTTTTTCTTCCTTGGTCGCCTCACTGATTGCACAGTTTATTTGAGCTGCATCACATGTTAATGAAAGCTCTTATTTAACGGTGAACAGGAAGTTACTCTGATAAGGCCGGCTGGTTTTTATCAACCTTTCAGCCTCTTCTGCAGTTTTTCCCTCGTGTGTGAGTTTCTATATTTTTATTTCAACTGTTTCAATATGAAACATGGACATACATTTAACATGAAACACGTGAGAAAGAACAATGAGTGTATTCACACACACACACACACACACACACTTCTGTCCTTGATTCAGTATAATACAATATAATATTAAATAAATAAATAAATAAAAATGATCTGTGGCCGTAGATGTTCACACACACACACACACACACACACACACCAGCCTAAGACCCAAGTTTTCTCTATCCCTCTATAGCAAGCTGTTGGTACAACCTGCTGGATTAATGGAGTTTATTTTATTTTCGGTCTGCAATAGTGACACAACATACAAGTGCAGTGATGTCTCTCTCTCTCTCACACACACAATTACACAGATTATATACAGTACAGGCCAAAAGTTTGGACACACCTTCTCATTCAATGCGTTTTCTTTATTTTCATGACTATTTACATTGTAGATTCTAACTGAAGGAATCAAAACTATGAATGAACACATGTGGAGTTATGTACTTAACAAAAAAAGGTGAAATAACTGAAAACATGTTTTATATTCTAGTTTCTTCAAAATAGCCACCCTTTGCTCTGATTACTGCTTTGCACACTCTTGGCATTATATGTAATGAAATGAAAGAATGAAAGAATAAAATGTAAAGCTGAATAATTATGAAAAAAACATTAAAAAAAAAAAAAAAAAAAAAAAAAAGCTCACAATGTTGGATAGAACAACCTCAAACCAAACAAGTGCTCGGTCATTCCTATTTCCTTGCAGGTTGTGTCTACAAACCTTCCACCCGCCTCTCCAGTGAAAAAGAGTTTCATCACATGTAATCAGAAATAACCACGTGACTGATATTTGGCTGAGGAGAAATGTACAATCATGTTTTTATTCATACATGTACATTACTGACTAGACAAAACTAATATTTACACTTATAATTTGCTCAAAATATGCATAAGCATTTCAAACTGTCCTTAGTCTGAGAACATGTACGCACATTGGTCCAAACCATTTTAAAGAGCTGAACTGGCTCCCAGTGGAAGGCAGAGTCCAACAATTAAAACTTATTATTTTTAAAATTTTACACGTTTTTTGTCCAAATTATTTTTCCAGGATTCCCATGGCCTGAACACAAGAGCGAATGCATGTATCCTGCAGCAAGCCGATCTTAACGGTAAAGCAGGGGGAAGTACATTCCTCTGTACGGGGGTGGAGGAATGGAACAAAATCCCAAACGAAATGAAATCTGCTCACACTTTGAACACTTTTAAAAAACAGCTGAGGATCTGGATGCTGGACGCATCCAGATCAGCCGAGACAGAGGCACACTTCTACTCAGTTCTACTCAGTTCATGTGCAGCTTTAACATGATGCTGAAGCTATTTAGGGGGGAAAAAAAAAAAAAAAAAAAAAAGAATTGTACATAAAACAACAAATTGGATTTTTTTTTTTTTTGTATGATCACCATTGTAATAAATCACATGACAGACAACAGTGATGTCCCGAAACAAACACTACCATGTGGGTTTGAGGCAGGGCTGAGTGATACTGGACCAAACTTTGATTTTTCACCAACTGCCTTAATAATGATATTGTGGTGATATTGTAGGAATGACTATTGCTGCTTTTACAAAATATTTACACCATTAAATATTTGATAAACAGTCATTAGTGTTGTGGATATGATGACCAAGCTGGTAGAGACAAATAACAGATACAGCAGTCTAATAATAGCAGAAAATTGCGTTAAGATGGAGGAAAAGACAACACATATGTCACATCGCTATCTGTCAATGTCCCAAATCCTAGATGTAGTCTTGTATCACCAAATAGATGTGATATGGATCATCTGCCCAGCCTTGGGAGCAGGGCCCTGTCTGGGCATTTTTACAGTATTGGTCACTGGAGGGTTAAAGCCACTGTCTGTGCTGAAGCTAGCAGTGTGACGTTAGCAGCGTGACGTTAGCAGCGTGACGTTAGCTGCGTGACGTTAGCAGCGTGACGTTAGCAGCGTGACGTTAGCAGCGTGACGTTAGCTGCGTGACGTTAGCAGCGTGACGTTAGCAGCGTGACGTTAGCTGCGTGACGTTAGCTGCGTGACGTTAGCAGCGTGACGTTAGCTGCGTGACGTTAGCAGCGTGACGTTAGCTGCGTGACGTTAGCTGCGAGACGTTAGCAGCGTGACGTTAGCAGCGTGACGTTAGCTGCGTGACGTTAGCTGCGTGACGTTAGCAGCGTGACGTTAGCAGCGTGACGTTAGCTGCGTGACGTTAGCTGCGTGACGTTAGCAGCGTGACGTTAGCTGCGTGACGTTAGCAGCGTGACGTTAGCTGCGTGACGTTAGCTGCGAGACGTTAGCAGCGTGACGTTAGCAGCGTGACGTTAGCTGCGTGACGTTAGCTGCGTGACGTTAGCTGCGTGACGTTAGCTGCGTGACGTTAGCAGCGTGACGTTAGCTGCGTGACGTTAGCAGCGTGACGTTAGCTGCGTGACGTTAGCAGCGTGACGTTAGCTGCGTGACGTTAGCTGCGTGACGTTAGCTGCGAGACGTTAGCTGCGTGACGTTAGCTGCGTGACGTTAGCTGCGTGACGTCACTTTGCTGTGTGACGTTAGCAGCGTGACGTTAGCTGTGTGACGTTAGCTGTGTGACGTTAGCAGCGTGACGTTAGCAGCGTGACGTTAGCTGTGTGACGTCACTTTGCTGTGTGACGTTAGCTGTGTGACGTTAGCAGTGTGACGTTAGCTGTGTGACGTTAGCAGCGTGACGTTAGCAGCGTGACGTTAGCAGCGTGACGTTAGCAGCGTGACGTTAGCAGTGCGACGTCACTTTGCTGTGTGACGTTAGCAGCGTGACGTTAGCTGCGTGACGTTAGCTGCGTGACGTTAGCTGCGTGACGTTAGCAGTGTGACGTTAGCTGTGTGACGTTAGCAGTGTGACGTTACCAGCGTGACGTTAGCTGCGTGACGTTAGCTGCGTGACGTTAGCAGCGTGACGTTAGCTGTGTGACGTTAGCAGTCCTGCTGTGTTTCCACCTTAGCAAGTGGACTTAAAAAAGGGTCCAACATGTTAGTTCATATTTCATAATAATTTACATCTTACCTATCATATCATGTAGCCCAATGCTATCAAACAGTAATGTTAGCTAAGGAATGGCTGAATGCTAACGTTAGCTGTTGTCTAACGGTAGTAGTAACAGTAGTAACAGGTGATCAAATCTGTTGTTTTACTCTGAAATATGGCTCCAGATTCTCACTCTCCATTGTTTTCTCAGTTGCTGATCAGTCGGGAAGCGGTGAAACAATAATGTTTTGTCAGATTCTCTACATTTATTAAAGACACAACGTGAAAAGCAGTGGTACAACACGATCAGAGAATTTATGCTTCCCACCCTGAGCGAGACGTCAGGCGAAAACGGCCGTGAATTTGCTCTGTGGACATTTGCAACAAATCAGTGTCGACTCAAGTCTAACCTCAGACATTTGATTTAATCGCTAACTAACACAGCTTAAATGGCGAGGCCCATAGATAGAGAAACGTAAATGCCGTGTTTGCTATTGCCGTACATCGCCACTATGCGTCTGTCGGCCCGCCATATTGCGCAGGGCGGAAGGTAACGTTCTACACGTTGTAACCCCAGAATAAACCGACTGTGACTTGCTTAATCCTGAACCGATTTTCAAGAAATTTGACTTGTTATAAACGCGAGAACTTGAACATGATACTGGTTACTTATTGGAATTAAATTCAGATACGGATGGTGGGTCTAATCAGCTCTAAATATCAAAACACCCCCTGAATAGCCACAACTTACCTCTCAGGGATATGCAGGCTACTGTCTAATGAATAGGGAATATCAAATCTAAAAGAATATTAGATTTGATGTTTGATTTGATTAATTTCAACTTGAGTGTCTCCAAATATATAGATTTCTATATCCATTGTATTGTTAGCCTATAAAGCTGCCTGGTTGCTTGTTATTCTATTAATAATAATAAAATCAATTCAGTAATAAATAGAACAAAACTATTTTTTCCCCAGACTCCAGTTAAGAGAACACCCAGTCAGTTCATCCGCACACACCCAAGACACATGATAAATCCTATTTTTTCCATCTTCACAACATGTGAAAGACCCACGTTTGTTGTTCCGTTTCCACACCACACTTAAGCTTGCCCACGTCATCACCTGTAGGAATCATTTATTTTTCAGCACTCTTGGCTTGGCCTACACAGAACATCATTTTCATCTTCATTAATTCAGACATGGAATACAAAACTAATTATAATATACACATTCATTCAACCTTTATTTAATCAGGTAAGTCCCATTGAAATCAAGATCTTATTTTCAGGAGACCTGGGTACATAGGTGCATCCACAAGTAGTCAGTATAAAATGTAAAATATTAAGTTGAGAAAGATTAAAAATAATACCACATAACACACAATGCCACATAATGACAGCATAATAAAATAACACAAGCAACACAATAAAAATGTCAGGGAATATTATGAAAATCTGGGAATAAATTCCATACCAAAATTTTTCTTCACCAATGTGTTTATAAAGGTGTTTAATAACACATAAAAAGATTTAAAGTCAACTCCCATAGGAAAATCTGTGACAGCTAATGAAAGTTCGGATAGCCGGGAAAACTGAAAACTGAACACAGTCCTTGCTAAGCATGGTTTGCCCAGTTCTGTCAAAGTCCTCTGCCTTGAAATGACAGCTGTAGAGAAGCGTGGTCTCAGTGGGCTTAAAATCCTTCCTCCTGGCAGCTATGGCCCAAGCTTTCCTAACTTCAGGATCTTTGGGGAACCTTTGACAAAAAACAAAGCCATCAGCAAGCCGTAACATTAACGGTAGCTGAATGATGCAGCTAGTGCATTAAGCCAAAGTTAGCAGCATAAACATAGCTTACTAGACGTAGCTAACGTAAACACACTCCTCTGAACATTTTTTATTAACTAAATTATACAAAAAGATCAAAATATCACGTTTAACTTTATTTTAGTCATATACTCAGTAAGCTAGCTAAGCTAACTGGTGATGTGAGGTTACTAGCGTTAGATCACCACCACAGTGTCAGCTCATTTTCATGACAGTTTGAAGCAACATTTTACGATCACGAACTCTAAACAGAGCAATACAATGAAACTGCCACTTATACCTCACTGATTCTTGAGAATTTGGATAAATCATGTCCCACTAAGAAAAATGCTATTTCTGCTGGAAATTTACAACATTTTAATGAATAAAAAGAATCAAGGGCATAATCAGGGGGTCCTTTGCACATTTGTAAGGTTTTTTCATAGGTTTATTTTTAATTTGTATTAATTTAATGATTATATGTTGGCCCATGCCCTACAAAACCAGTTGTCCTCGGATAGGAGATAATCATTTCAACTTGATTAAAACAACAAAAAGTAATAATTTCATTGAATAATATCTTTACCACATGAAAGAGTACATCATAATATGTATTAAAAACTACAAATGATGGGTTTTGAACAATATTTACTATTATTTTCTGGTTGCTCAAAATGTGTCCCAGATATTCGTCACCACTGTCAGATATTTATTTAAAAAATAATAATAAAAAAACTACAAGTTCAATTACATTCCTGAGGAGCCCTTTTCAAACCTTCTGCTCTACTGCATGCTTCAAGACCGCTCAGGCTCCTGGAAGTTTGCTATTTTCTCTTAAATCTCTTCATATTTTGGGACACTGCTACTGTCACAACCATAAATTGTCAACACCGTCACTTCTGTATAAAAAATATTAAATTAGATTATGCAATAAATGTATACTTTTTAAGAAGAGGTCTGATGTAGGTAGCAACAGGGCGAAAACAAGCTGGCTAATGTGAACAACTCATGCTTATCATGTGAAAGAGCAGGTTTTTGTCACCACCGTCAGACGTCACCACCGTCAGGTTTTCTGTGTGACGGTGATGACTGAAGTCTGAAAAATGCTTATAACAGTGCTCAGGATTGTTATTTTTTGTACCAGATAGTTAAATAAAGTTGTTAAGCAAGAAGCCATTGACTTGAGTGGTATAAATTTTGGAAATGTATGTTTTAATGAGGCGACTGTCACCACCGTCAGATTAGTGTCACCACCGTCAGAGGCAGTTATATTGGTTTTAAATGAATATGCTTACAATATGTTTCTTTGGTGCTGTTGAGTTATTAAAGTAATAGTCTCTTTAATACAAAAATATGTTTTTCAAATTAAAAAAAAAAACATTACGGTGACGGTGTTGACAAAAACAAAGTAGCCTAATAACTGGAAAAACCTATTTTATGAAAAAAATGCAAAATGAGGAGGTTGCACCGGTACATTGCTGAACAGCCAAGACCTTGGCCTATAATGATATACCTTCAGATTTTGTAATTTAACTCACTTTTTTTTCTCAAAATTAAAACCTGTTTTATCCAAATTCCCAAGAATCAGTGATCTGTGAAAGGTTATCCCACCTTGTCGATTTTCTACTGTTCACCTGTGAGAGCATCCAAAAGCAGCACATGAGGCTGGCATATTCGCTGCGGTCTGCTGTCTCACTCCCGGGCGCTCCCACTCTGTTGCCCCTACCAATATGGCGGCTCCGCTGACGTATCGCCAGATAGCGAACGCGGCATCTACATTTCTATATCTATGGGCAGGCCAGCTAACTCTATTGTTGATGTGATGGTTTAGAAATTCAGTCCCACCAGTCATGAATTAAACTGACTGTTACCGCAGTTCAAAATAGAGATATATGCTAATGATAGCTACTGGTTTTTCTACTCGGAAGCTAAAGTGGAGCATGCCAACTGAAAACAATGCGAACTGAGGTCAATGCTAACGGTAAAGATTATCATGCTAGCTTCAGTGTTGTATGTCGGCAGGATGCAGCGTGCTGTGAGGCAGAACTGATGGCATTTCCCCTGAAATAAAAATTGTCAAAACCATCCCTCCTGCTAAACTGCCATTCCCCTTCCATCCTTTTTTTTTTATGTCATTTTATCAATAAATGTGGAAACTGTTACTGTTATTTTGTCAATTACAGAGTATTAAGCTTGTTGGGTGAAATATAAAATGAAAATCCGATGGCAAGGGGGCACACACACATGCAAGGACACAATATGATATACATATACACACACACACACACACACATAGATATATATATATTTAATGTGTTGATGCCAGAAAGATCTTGTGGATATTACAGTGTCAGCATGGCCAAACAGGCCCAACAATGTGACCTCAGAGACTTTTTCAAGAAGACAAAAAGTCCAGGTGAGAGAGAAGTCAACACTATTCATTTTTATTAGTCTACAAAAGTCAGCAGAGGTTGAATCAGTGGCCATGAGCAACAACAACACAGCTAGTCTGGAGCTGATGTTCATCTCTCTTGTTAAGCAGCTCGCTAAAACACCAGTTCAGTAACGTCAGGCTCCTCGCTCACTACATCCAGTTTCATGAGCTCAGACTTTTACAGTCCGATGAGAGTTTGTCTGACTCAAATATTTTACCGGCATTAAACGGTAGAGTTTCATCGCTGACGGCTTCTTTGTCCGAGGGCGATCTCTCCGATCCACATGCTGGAGCGTCATCAGGGCAGTCGTCTTTGATGTTGTTTGACACACAGCAAAGGCTCCTCAGGGCTCTCCGGAGTCTGCACAGGAATCCGTGGGTTTTTCCCATAGCTTTGGTGGAACACACGCTGGGTGAGGTTTCCACCTGCAGCTGGGTCACCAAGGTCTTGACAAGCACATTGTCAAAGGCTGGATCCTGATTTATGATGGCTTTCTGCAGCACGTTTGCAGATCCAAACTGCTGGCACAAATCGCTGTGCATAGCCTTTATCTGCTCTAAACTGGGGCCCTTAGAGCTGGTGGTGCTGTTGGTGGCATTCATCTTGCCTGCCAATTGGTTTATTATGTAACCACAGTTTATCTCTGACAGTCCTGACTTGCTGTTGCTGGAGATGTAATGCAACAGCCTCAGAAGCATCAGAGTCAAAAAGTCGTCACACTCTGTGTCTCTCTTTGTCATCAGTGTGTCACCCCTTGATACTAGTGCTGTGAAACAAGCCTCTGACTCTGCAAGAGAAACCAAAGATTCTGATTTCTGCCCTGCAGACCCAGAGTCCTCCGGCTCAGCACCTTCTGAGACTAACTCTTCGTCTCTTGTCTCGCTAAATAAATCCTCCCAGAGTCCCTGAGGTCCTGTGTGCTCTTTAGGTGCATCAGGGGCCCTGGCTGAGGGTTGGGTGTTGCTCTCAGGGCAGCTGGTCTCATCCAGTGACTCTGAAACCAACCAGACGACGCTCTGCTGCAAGAAACACCTGACCTCGTTTTCTGCCATTAGGTAAAGGAGCTCAGTGTCACTCTTTCCATTGAAAATGACACACCTGGAGTTGGACTGTTCCCGCAGGAATTCGGGAATTTGACCGGCTTGCCCGTGCATCAAAGCATAGATGATGTCAGTGAGATTTTCGGAAAACGGAGCGGAGTTCATCGCTGTGAAGGAACGCCTCCAGCCTTCTGTGGAGAGATGGTGCATCGGTGTCTCTCTGTGCTGACAGCTCTTTGCTTACTCACTGCACTATCACCTCCACCATACTCTCCACCGTCTCAGAGACTGCCTGCATGCTGTCGCTCGGATGCTCCTCAGAGTCATCGATGATGGTGGCTCTTCTTATAGAGGCAGAAACCTCAGGTGTCGACTCAGTCACGGTGGACTCAGGTACGGCACCTGGTAAAATATTCTGCAGTTCCTGTAGGTGGCTCGACACACTTGGAGATGCACGGGCACTGTCACATAGAGTAGCATCTTGTATATTCAATGGAACAGTTGCCATGCCCTTTCTGTGGCCTTTGAAAAGCAACCAACTCTTGGTCTTGAGATTTTTCACTATGCGGCTGGTGAACTTCTTTGCAATCCTTAATTTCCTTTCTTTGCTTTGTGTGTGACTCGGACCAGCGTCTTGTGGTGCACAGAGCTGCAGGACAACAGAGGCTTCAGTCTGGTCCGTCTGCAGGCCTGAAGAATTGAATGTCTGTGCCTCTTCTCTAACAACAAATTGTGTGACATTTTCAGAGGACAAGGAAGTGTGGTCCTGTATGTCAAGGCAATCAGCAAAACACTTTTCAAGTGAATCGCGAGCATTGTGTGGATGTGGGCCTCCAGCACAGGGAGATCCATGCATTCTATGGATGTGCTGGATCCCCTGTTGGCCTGGGGGGAGTTGTTGTGCATGGTGATGTTCCTGTGAGTCGTACGGAGGAAGACCTCCAGGACTTCTTTGTACACCAACTGAATTATATCCATGCACATGATGGCATGTCTGTCAACCATCCCGTTTTTCCCGGGAAACTCTGGTATTTTACCCATCCATCCCGCTGTCTTCCCGTTTAGATGATTTTCCCGTAAATCTCCCGTGTTTCCCCTCCGGCGAGGCAGGTGGCAGTACAGCGCGGCAGCGCCCCAATTACGCTTGAACATAGTTGCGAGATTCAAAACATCACCATGACAACACCACAACTGGCAGTGCGAGCCTGCCTGAGGCGAGTGAGACACAGTCCAGATTCCCTTTGACGCGGTGAAGATGGCTGAGGAAAACAACAGACCACCTGCTGCCAAAAAATCAAAAGCTATGTTTATTTATTTAAAGAAACGTAGGGTGGGACAAACCCATGCGCATGTGAATGTGGATGTAGTCATTGGAGCCAGCAGGTACCACATTAGCTGCACAGACACATGACTGTTGGGAGGAAGCAGAAACTGGCAAAAATAGGAAATCTAATGTACATATCTAATTAAACTACTGTTTGCTACTGTTCTACTGTTTGCTACCGTTCAACTACTGTTACATGAAAATACACTATATGTAAATATGTCAAATGAAAAGAGCATGTAATGAATAAATGTGTAAATATGTCAAATGAAGAGCATGTAATGAATAATTGTAAATATGTCAAATGAAAAGAGCATGTAATGAATAAATGTGCTTTATTTAAATGCCCTTTTGTGCTTTCATAATGCAGGAATATGCACACCATTTCAATCTCAAGCAGGTAATGGACCATTTCCACTGCTCCACTACTTCCTGAATTTAGGTGAGCATATTTATCTTATCATGCACTCTACTATTGGATTTAGTGATTATCATGTGCCTGACTGCAGTAGCCTACAATCATCAGGCAGAGCTGATGAATCACTTCCCCCAATAGTAAAGGACAGGGAATAAAAATGCCCACCTAATTCCAGGAAGTGGGAGCTGTGAAAACCATCTTTTAGTTTGTATTGTAAGTGGTTTACTAGTGGTAATTTAAAGTGTCTGTACACTTCTTTAAAAAAGTAAGAGGTAAGGAGCTTGGTTGGGGTGGTGCGAAAGCCCGCGACATGGTGGCGAAAATTTTCCCTTATTTTCAAATCCCAATGTTGACAGCTACGCATGATGGCAAGGTTGCTTTCTGTTTCTGTATCTACTGTGCCAGCCAGGGTTGCCAAGTCCGCGTTTTTTCCGCCAAATTGGGCTACTTTTTAAGTGTTGCCGCGGGTAACAAATTTTGTCCGCGGGTTGGGCTTGGGCAGACATGAATAAAGATTCATATTTTAAATGACCCAATGTTTATACCCCAATCCTGTCAAACTGACTCCGGGCCAGATCAGCATATAAACTATCCACATATGTCACCTGCTCCACAGACAAATCATATGCCAATGCTGTGTGAGGCCACTCAGCACATGACCAATCACATCATCAGCACCACTCAGCTGAAGTAAGGTATCCCATATTATATTTTAAGTTCTGATATACTGTGAATTAAATAGGTGAAAGAACTGTTTCGGGAAATTGCCTTTAATGTTTATGGTGTTATTTTATAGATATTATAGTGCATTTTGCAGTTATAGCAATGCTGTTGGACTTTATTGGGCTGATTTTTGGGCCCTTGTTATACAAGGTTGGACGGGTTTTGGGCTGGTTTTGAGTTGCTGTTTGGCTGCTTTTGTCTCACAAACCTGGCAACCCTGGTGCCAGCTGCGATCTTGCTCCACTGGCTTTTGCTTATCTCATCGAGATGGGATTCGACCAGGGGACACAGGGTCTCCGGTCTAATCAGCGGTGTGGGGTTTGTGGTTCTTTGGGACCCTGGTGGGTGCAGATCCTGGGGATTCTTGGAGGCTTGCTGTTGTGGTTGGGTTGATAGTTTTGGGAGGGGGCGGCTAGTGGTTTGAATCCAGGCCCTTTATGACCTCTGTCTGCCATGTGCCTACTTCATCAACACCAAGCTGATGACATCAGCACATCGGACAGTCCAATTCAAATAGAGTGGTGAAGTCCCGCCCTTCCACTTCCAGTACATGGGTCCTCAAAAGCAAAAAATTATGAATGCGATTCAATGGGTGGATAAAAATTATTTTCTGGTCCCGTTTGAATTGTGCCATGGATTTCACATATGTTGTTTGTGATATTTAAAGATAATTTTTCACGCAAAGAAGACTACAATTTAGTGCGAAGAATTTTGATAATGTTAGGTTTTGTGTGAGCCCGCTTTGTGAACTACAACTCTTCGCTGCTCTCCACGTGAATGATATACGTCACCACCTGCACTGGAAGCCTACAACAGACATGGCGATTTCTCTGCTCTGCGCTGAGTTTTTGAAGTTCCGAATTTTTCCGCCCGACGGCGGGGTCCGCTCACCCTCCCACCCAGCCCAGAGCTCTGTTGGCCCTCAGAGACGCGCGTGTCGAGGGGTGAGGCGGACAATCGGGAACAAAACACACCGGCATCTTGACTTGAATCTGGATAAGAAGGGGAGGGAAAGGGCAATGACGTGACGTCACATATGCAACACAGCATGTAGTCTTTCTAATTGTGTTTTCTCAACAGCATTTAACTGAACAATGGCACAATAAACGGTCAAACTCTTGACATGAAAAATTATCATTTAAGCCTATAAACAACATTTGTGTAATCCAAGGCATAACGACGGGGGGATCAGAAAATAATTATTTTCTGTCCATTGAACGCCATTGATTTTTTTTGCTCCGAAAGGTCCCATGGGGGTCCACCGGAAGGGGCGGGACCTCACCACTCTATGGAGCGAATAAGCCGAATGCAGAATACAGAATCAGACCAACCACATTTTGAACAACTCCTAAAAGTGCTAAATAAAAAGGATGAAGGAAAAAAAAAAAAACACCATTTCGGACTGTGAAAGTGATATAAACTTGAAGACATAACTACAAAATATATCAAAATGATATAAAATATTAAATAAATTAAAAAAAAACAACTGAGAAAGTAAAATAAAAAAAAAAAAAACAGCACAAAAATATAGGTAATACATTTTAAGCATCCTCATAGGTATCCCAATTGTGATTTTTTTTTTTTTTTTTTTTTCAAAAATATTTTTGAATAATTTAGTTCAGGTTTCCGTTCGGACAAATTCAACTCTTGCAAAAAAAGAAAAAAAAAAAAAGTCCCATCAGATGAGTGATATGAGTCAGTACTGCCTGCCCGCTGCTCGTTTCCTGAGGAGAAGGATCATCAGTCCAGACTGTCATGTCCGCCCAAACCACTTTTACAGAGGAAATGATCATACAGATTATCATCCACAGCTCCACCACTACAGACTATTAGCCTACGGTGGTTAAAGCTCATTTATGAAGGCTGTACATCTGCTACATAGGCTACTGTGCAAGCTACACATAATGTATGATAACTGAATATTAGACAGCATGTCTGTAGTATTTTTTCTTAATGTTTTTCTTCCTTGGTCGCCTCACTGATTGCACAGTTTATTTGAGCTGCATCACATGTTAATGAAAGCTCTTATTTAACGGTGAACAGGAAGTTACTCTGATAAGGCCGGCTGGGTTTTATCAACCTTTCAGCCTCTTCTGCAGTTTTCCCTCGTGTGTGAGTTTCTGTATTTTTATTTCAACTGTTTCAGTATAAAACATGAACATACATTTCACATGAAACACGTGAGAAAGAACAATGAGTGTACACACGCACACACACACACACACACACTATTTGTCTCTATGTATCTCTCTATAACAAGCTGTTGGTACAACCTGCTGGATCAATGATGTTTATTTTATTTCCATTCTGCAATAATGACAGAACATACAAGTGCAAAAACAATTAATGTAATTGTAATACACATTTGCATAGATGATTTACATTTTGATATTCCCACATTGTAACACAGTTAATCAACATACAGTTAAGATGGAGAATGAGTGATGCACGCTCAGTCTTCCTGAAGTTTAATGTTGCACCTCTCAGCATCTCTGTTGCTTGTCATTCCACAGGACAAATCTCTCCACTTGATGTTTTAAACCATGTTTTCATCATATCACCATCCCTGTTGCATTCTAGTAATACTAAAAATACTAAACAACAATGATACTACTCAACAACAACAACAACAGCAACAATAAGAAGTAGGATTTTCATTATTATATTTTCATTCTGCAATCCACTAATTCCAAATTGTAAACACATTTTAACCTATCCCTTTTTCAGTGTACTGTAAATAACAATAAATAAATTAAAATTAAATTCAAAATTAAAAGGTTTAGTTAATAACACCCAGACTAATAACTCAGGATGGGTGTTGCCTGATATTTTGCTCTGCACCTGAGTTAAAAAAAAACAATGCAATCTGGATTATTTCCAGCCGAGCGTCTTTTGCAGTTTGCGACAACACATTTCTGAAAGCGCAATATAATTGAAAAAGTTTGCATGGGCCCCATTATGAAGAATATTTAGCTTTTCAGCCAATTAAATGAGGAAAAGAAAAATAGAGAGCCGCAGCACAGCCAGAGGTGGTGCTTCCTGTCCAGCTGCTGGCCTGTTTTCCCAGAGTGCATCTCTCTGGATGGGGGGTGTTTCCGGGACGTTGTCAGAGTCTGTGCCGGCCCCTCAGCCTCAGTGGGTTTCCATGGACGTTTTGAAGGGGATGGAGGACTTCCAAAGGGGGAGTGACTAGAGATTTATGCATATTGGGGGTGTATATATATTTATATGTGTGTGTGTATATATGTGTTTATGTATGTATGTATGCACTCCAGAGCTGCTGGTGCTCAGAGGTACAGCTGGACTATTTAATAATAACTGGATTGTACCCGACAGGACACTGTAGGGAGTAAGGTGAGTTGTGGATCTGCTCTTTTTTTTTTTAATAACAACTCTAACGATAATCATAATCATAACAATGATATAAAAGAAGATTTTTTTTTTTTTTTTGGCTCTGATTTTCTAACACTGGTAAGCTGAGTTTGAACTGTGGAAACTTGGAGACTTTTCCTGTCAGCTTGGTTGCACATGCAGGAAAGTGGAGAAAAAAAAAAAAAAAAAAACCAGCCTAAATTGTCATGGCACATCAGTAGCAGAGATGGCATGGTTCACAGATTATTCATATTTATATATTTACTGATTCATCTTTTTTTTTTTTTTTTTTTGCTTAATTTTATTCTATTTAAAAATTCTTTGCATCTTTCTAGTGCAGTTTCGAGAGATCATTTTCACCTCTTGTCCCAAGTTAGAATGCACATTTTATCCCCTGGGAAGTGGAAAATAATGGAAGGCAAATGTAGTGGAGGCAGTATTTCTGTTGAAACACTTGACAAGTGCAGAGGAGAAAAAGTAAAGACGGTAAAGCAAATGCATGTGTTTATCTCACTGAGTATTTGATCCAGTTTTGTGCACTGAAATACATGGAGGAAGTGTAAAAAAAAAAAAAGTTTTCAAACCTCAAATTTAAAAACAGACATTTTGACTAGACATTTACACTAATACTTCTGTAACTTTGATAAAAAAAAAAAAAAAAAAACACTAAAACACACTTTCCAAATCAACACCGATCACAGACAGTACACTCCCAGGAGGACACAGCAGGTCTGCACACTGTTAACATCTGTACAGGGGTTTCTTCTTTAGGTCAGCCTGGTCTTTTCTAAATTTTCTGTCGAAGATCAGTAGAAGTTCAGTGTTGGGATTTAAAAAAAAAAAAAAAGCCATGAATAAAAACATGTTAAACTTGATATCATGGCTGCAATCAATTTTTTTTTAATGATTAATAACATCCTTAAGATGCTTTTGAGTGAGCATTGTGACGGAGTGATTTTCAGTCCAAAAGCCTCCAGTGAGACCCGAGGGAAGGCTGTGACCGCCTGTCCCGCGGGCCCAGCAGCTCACCGAGCCAGCTTTACCACAGGGCTTTTTGCTTTTAGGTTTTGTACGGTGTGCCAGGAATAGCGTCTGAATTCATTTTGTAGCCAGCAGATCCTCCACAATGCTTAAAGCCTCTTCTGCTCCCGTCCTGTTTGGTGAATTTTGGCATCAAGACGTCAGCACTTTGTACCTGCTACTCAAAATCATTCATCCCCTCTTCAGTCACATTGCTAAGTGCCACTCAGGTTGTTTTTAATGGAACTTTATCTTTTACCAAACTGATCCCTTTACCCTTATATTAGACTGATACTTTATATGTTTTTATTCAGTCTATTTATGTCATGGTTATGTATTTTGGACTCTAGTTTTAGACTTTTGTTGAACGTATTTTTGGGCTTTGTGGTCTGTGGTTGTCTTTGCCCTGCGCTGCTGCTCATTAGTGTTTTCCCCCGTGTCCTGTTACTCAGGCTGCGTTCCAAATCGCATGCTTCTACTTTTTACTTTTAGTATGTACTGCAGCTGCCCTTACAAAGTATGTAGTGTAGTATGCAGTATGTATGTGTATATTGGGACACACTACATACCATACCCATCCACTCACTTCCACCGTCCGTAGCGCCACATTTGAATGTTGTTGTCAAAATGGCGGTGCTGTTTCATACTGCGCTGTCATCTGTCATATTTCTGATCTTCTGTCCTCCTGTTGTTTCTGCTGTCACTGAGCGAGTTTTGTGTGATATGTGAGTTTTGTTGTCGTCCGTATGTGGGCGTGGCCTGTACACGCAGCTCAGTCAGTGCGACGTAACGTCCACTGCCAAAGGATTGTGGGTCAGAACGGCCAGAGAAGCATGCTGACATGCATACGGTGAAATCTGACCGGGTGTAGTAGAACATCCTGGTACTCTTGGCATACTCCATCTGACAAACTATATATTGGGACATGCTAATTCTTTTTTTATTGCCTACTAAAATGGTATGGTAGTATGGCTACTGGAACGCAGGGTCAGTTTTGTTGCCCCTCTCGGTTCCCACACCTGTCCTGAGTCTGTGTGATTATCCCTGATGGGTCTGTTCCTCCCATCCTTCACATGTTAAGAGTTTATTTCATACTTAAGCTCTTATACATAACTTACTGTTGTCTGTATGTCACTGTGTTTTTTATGTACATACAAGTTGCCCCTAGAGGGATTAATAAAGTCTAATAAAGTCTAATAAATCTAATAAATTGTTTGAATGTAATTGGTTTGTAAAACCATCTGTTCCCAGATCCTCTCATTTGGCATTTTATGTGATTACAGTTCATGCTCTATCAACTGTTAATATGACTGTGAATTTCTCTCTCTCTCTCTCTCTCTTTCACACAGACATCCATACTGACATCTTTACACTCTGACCTGAACATCCTCATGATGTCAGAGAAGACACCTGAGGACAAAAGCAATCGGCAGCTGATTGGGAAAATCCTCGGATCGGGAGTGTCAGCGCTCTCGGCGTTATCCGTGATCCACCCTTGCTTTGGTGTGGCCGGCACCGCGATCCGCTTCATACAGCAAGGCCTGGACGACGAGAACATCCGCACCCTGCAGCGTGAGTTCAGCTCGGTCAACGAGACCCTGGACCAGCTTTCCCAGCAGCATCACAAAACGCTACTGCGCATCAAGAAAGGCACACTGGACGGCCAGTACGCCACCGCCGAGCAGAACCTGCGCCACCACTTCCGAATGTACTTGGACATGATGCAGGGAGACCCGGACCTCCACGAGCAGAAGAGGAACGCCTTTAAGGAGAGATATTCCATCGACCAGGGCCCCAAGCATCTGGAAAGGCTCTATGAGGGCGTGACTGGGAAAAGTAAGGTCTTCAGCAAGCCCATCCTCGGGTTTTATCTGGAGTACTCGAAAGGAACCGACTGCGCTCGCTGCACCATGGAGGAACTCTGCAAACGCCTCAACTACCTGTTCACCATCGGCCTCATCGCACTCATGGGCTACGCCGCCATCAACGGATACGATGAGGAGGATCTGAGAGAGGAGTGGGCCGAGAAGATGAGGGAGGTGCAAGAGAAGATGCAGGAGGCGCTTAAAATGTGCAAGTGAAGACGGGGAGGGGTGTTTCTTCCTCTGCTCGTCCTCCTTCATGTTCCCATATTCTCTCAACAGTAACCAAAAGTATTGTTAAGTTTCTGCTCATTTTGAACTCATTTATTTTGCCAGTGTTTCATGACAGAGCTTCATACGGTCTTTGAATTTCTAAAAAATGTCTAGAAAAAAACGACAGAGGAGATCAAACTGGATTTAGCAGGATAGAAAGAGAAGTAGAAAGTCCAATTACACAAGTGTGCAAGAGGACAGTCTCCGTCTTGGGAAACAGGCACCTTGCAAGTCATGACCCGGCAGCTGCAGGCCTTTCACTTCTCCACCTCTGCCCACTTATATCCAGTTTTCTCTCTTCTTCCAAGACAGCAGTGCACACTTTACTTCTTGGTACTTGTGGGACAGCTTTCATCTCTCTGATGAGTTTCTAGAGAAATGTGGAAATGCTGAGAGACAATTTTTAGCTTCAGTTAACGACACGATTCATTTTACTTGCGCTTAACGTGATGGCAGTGGTTTCTCTGGTACCAGTTTAGCAATGCCTTGGCTGTATTTTTGATTGATTTAATGCTGCTGGTAAGGAATAATAAACAGAAATGAATTTTAGAAACAGAAAGATTGCTTTGTGGTTCAGTTTGTGGTTGTGTGTGCGTGTGCCAGGCCCTGTACATTTATTACAATTTCACAAAATAAGCCATTTATATTCATGATGACATGCACTTTTCAAACTTAGCTTAGGTTGCCTTGTCATATGGATGTAAAACCACCTCAAACATCACAGTTTCACTTCTATGTTTGGCACTGAGCTCATAGTTAGTGCTGCTGTTGGACTGGACTGCATTTTACTGACAGCTGTTTCCACTATTCTGTCCCACCTCATTGTATATTAATAGGGAGGGACAGAAAATTAGAAACACTTCTCAATATAATGTAGTCCAGTAGCAGACCTCTGCAAACTACAACCTCAGTAATAAACACAGAATTAAATTAACACAATTTTATCCACAATGTCAACACAAACTGAACATTATAAACTTTATTAAAAGCTAGAATTCATGGCAGAGCTGCTGAGCTGAACTGCACAGCTGGACCTGATGAAGTGGACCTTGAGTGTGTGTAAAACCAAATTTCATTTCAAAATTTTAGAAAGTTGCTGTACATACTCCTAACTCACTTTGCTTACTTTTTAGTGATTAAACTGGGTAAAATAATTAAATAATAACACGTTTGGTTCACTGTAATAACCACATCTGGCACTGTAAACACTACCAAACTATACAATCTGATGAGCTATACTGAGGAAATTTACTGGAGTTCAAGAACAATGCCTCTTCAGCTTGTCACTTCTTGCCATTTCAGGGGAAATAGGATGAGATGAACTGAAAAACACTTCCATGATAGCTGTTTGCTGAGCATCTGTCATCCAGGGCTCAACAGGAACATGCACTTCCATTTTCATCACCAAAAACTCAACCGTCATTTGTAAATGTGAGACAGTGGAGGAAAACTTTCAGTGAAATAAATAAACTCATATCAAATACTGCATTTCTCCAGTTGAAGAGGAGGCCCAAAAGACCCAGCCTCCTGTCAGCCCTTAAACTGTCGGGTATTTTCTGATGAAAGACAATCACAGCTCACTGCTCCACGATGCAAGAGTGCTTCACTACATTTCAAATCAGATCCATTACAGAGAGAAAAAAAAACATCAGTGACAGACTGTAGCACCTTTCAGAATAAAAGCTCGGTCAGACGAGATGAGAAGAGGCACCTGCTTTTGCTTTGCTGGTTCTACGAATTTCACAATAAAAGCTGCACCATGAAAATGACCCTTTAAAAGTATGTGGTTTGCAGTGTATTTCTACTTCTACTGCAGTCAAATACCAGCAGAGTGACAGTACTTCTACTTGGGTAGCAGTTTGTAGTACTCTTTCCAAGTAAAGCCGGTACGAATAGAGTGGTTTAACCTGAGGTCTGTTAGTGACATTATAGTTTAAATAGTTTTTAATACCTTGGGTTAGGGTCAAGTATATTCCTTTATTTATTTTCCTTTTTTAAAGCAGAATGAGTAGGATTTGTTGGTAAGATTTGTTGCCGAGCTTCATCGTCTTCCTCTTCATCCTCCTCCCAGAAAAGTCCTGAGCTCAGCAAAACAAGAGAATCCAGGTAGAGGGCAGGGGGTCTGGGATTTTCCTAAAAAATAAAAAACATTGTATAGATTCATACAACAATAATCCCTCTCTGTTATCAATAATGACTCTCCAGAAGTGTGTGTTGGTGTGTGTGTGTGTGTGTGTGTCTGCAGAGACCCTGCCCTGAGCTTGACAGCACAGCATCCAGCAGGAAGCTATGGAAATCATGGATGTGGACGGTGGAAAAAAGGAAATCTGGTGAGGAGAAACGCCAGGCGGACAAAACTCGTTCCATAACCAGAGTGAACCTGGGGTCGCCTTTCACCTGCTGCCACTGAGGGAGAAGAGGAGGAGGATGAAGAGCGATACACTGTTGGCCTGTTTTCTGCTGGACAGGTAGGTGCCGGTGGGATGACATTTTTTCCTAGGACAGTGACAGCGTTCATTTCTTGCTTGAGGGAAACAAATTACAGGCAACTAATGATTTAATAATTTATTTGATTTTACATTGCAGCCGTACTGTTTGTTAAATTCTGTTTTCCCACAATATCACATCAGCATAATTCTGCACAGAAACACAATGGGTGAAACATGAGGTGAGTGACCTCTGAGGGGAGACAAGTGTAATTTGATTGGCTGATGAGCTCAAATCAACCACCTCTCGCTGAAATCGTGGACTGCACCTTTAAGTGAGTATTATTTTTCAGCTGGTTGAAGTAGGGAGATGGAGTTCATACTAAAACACTTTTGATTTGCATAACGATACTAAAATTGTGTTTATGTCACTCAGGTGAAGGATTGAGAGCTCCTGTTTGTCTCTTATGAAACTGAAATTTTAAATTTTAAATTTTATCTCATAGCTCCTAGTGAGCACAGTTCTGAGCAGCTGTACGTGCATTGCAGAAAATAGCTGTTTGGTTCCTTAAAGTAAGAGGAGAAGAGGAGAAAATCTAAAAAAAAAAAAAAAAAATTCAGCTTCACTTAAAAAAAAAAAAAAAATCAAAAGATCTTTTTAAAACAATAGCAGAAAAATCATTTCAGTATCATTTTCACAAACTTACATCTGTGTGACAGGGTTCAGGACAGCCACCTCCCTATTGAGAGCACCCTATAAATAATGATTTGTGTATATGAAAATGACTGATATCTCATTATTTTGGGGTTTCAATAGGATTTGGTAAACATCCAAGATTTGCATACTTAACCCTCCTATTATTTGGGGCGTCAATTTGAGCCCATTCAATGATTAAAGCCCCTAAATAGATTATTAACATCATTTTCGGCTTCATATTTCATGACTTTAAGTGATTTAATGGGCACAAGTGGGTAAACATGAAATGATGTCGTGTACACATTTTGCACACAGGGATGGGAGGGGGCGTGTATTTTATTTAAAGGGCTGTTTACGTCATCAACAAGACACATAACGTGCCCGTCACAGGAACGTTGGTCACAAGTTTTATTAAAATCATTTACTGGGGGTTTAAATTCCCGAGGCTTGCCTGATTTCTATGGTCCTGATATTAAGGGTGGTGTATATTTCGCAGCTGCAGCACCTCCCAGACCAGGCACATGCTTCCACTGTTATCTCACACTGAATGGACGCTATCAGTCGTAAACCTCTCTCAGAGTTTGGGCTGGTGTGGGACCCAGTGGACAGGGACAGCCGGTCATGGCTCGTCCCCTCCCCGCCAAAGTATCAGCATGTGACGGGGAGTGCGAGTGCCAGCCGACCTCCTGATCATCAACTCCACCTCTCCCAGCCCCTTTCACCTCCAACTTCACCTCTGGCTTATGAAATTACCAAAAATCTCCAGGTCACAGCGAGCCTGCGCCGAGCTCCGGGCACTCTGAGCCCTCTCCTCCACCCTGCAGAGCTGCTCCAAGCGGGACTCAAGTGTTTTTTCTAGTTTCCAAGCGGCTCAGTTGTCATTTTCACGTTGTGGAAACAGCAAAGTCTCTGTGTCCATCTGAGCGCCCATGGGTGTGTTGCTCTTAAAATGAGCGGTGCTCAGCTGCAGTGTTGCTGCGTTGCTGTCTTGAGGCAGTTGAAAGTGACTGAGCAACAAACAGCAGCTCTGAAGTCAGTGCTGCAGGTTTCTCTGCTATTTGAAGCTCATTATCAAGACAGTGAAGCACACGCCTACACAGGCGAGTACCAAACCGCGCACACCGTGTTTGTGACGCGCACAAGGACGCCTTTACGCATATGTGGATGCCTTGTTCCACTAACAGGGACGCGCTTTCACTTCATGCATGAGCAGACCCGTCTCCTTTGCAGAGAAGCTTTCCTTCTTACCTGGAAAAGCTTCCATTATAACAGCAACTCACCAAGGTGTGACACACCTGGCTTTTAAAGGGGATGGGAGACAGCGCTCTGATTGGTTTACTGCATGTTACGCTCAAAACACAGACAGGATTAATGAAGAGACTCAGCACAAGCTTTTTGAACCAGGAGCCTGCAGCAACCAGCCTTTTTACTGCCTGTAAAATAGCGAAAGTGACTTGGACACACCCTGAATCCACCTGCGCCCCGCTCTGCAGACTGTGCGCTCAGATCATTAAAACAGAGCCCTCTGTTTCATATTGTACACATAACTGGCAGCAGGAGCGCTCCACTGCCTGCCTCAGTGCGGCCTGTCAGAGTCCTGCGCTGGACCTGCTGGACTTCGGGTTTTAGTTTGCCCCATATGTAAGTCTGATCTGCAGCCCTCCGTGTGAAAGTCACCAGCTGCCGTTCGTGGTGTTGTGCAGTGGACTGATTCACACACCGGCTTGAAAAACGATTGCCTTGTTGGGCAGAGATGGGTTAAATTATATCTTGTTGTTATGCTTTACAACAATAAATAAATAAAAATAATTTAATAAATTAATGAAAAAAAAAAAAATATAGGCCTATATATATATGAATATGAGGTTCAGTCCGGATATTGTAAGATCGTTATGTACAGCTCCCATGTCTGACGCAGTGATTTGGGGTAGGCCTATTTGCCTTCAAGCTTTGGTGCGGAGCATCTCACTCGCATCACGTTCCTTTTAAAAAAAAAAAAAAAAAAAAAATGAGGAATGGATGTGATAATTAGATGATGGGAATATAGATGTCTTGATTAAAACTCGTCCTCAGTTCATCACAGCATTGCTGTCAAAGGAGACTACTCGCCATGCATTCATCAAATTTGGCTGAGGCACATGCAGCCTACACAAACAGATTATAAGCCAGAAGCCTCACAATTATCCAGTGATGAGTCATAAATAATAACGATGACACAGCAAATAGCTACAATACGAACACATGAACCGGGAAACATTTCCAGCACAGGCCTGCACAATGCGCCGAGAGTGATTTCTCCAGATCAAACTGGGTGTTTGGTTTAAAAAATTAAAATAATAATAATAATTTAAAAAATAAAATAAAATACACACAAATACATTGAAATATGTCCCATGCAATTTACCAGAGAGATTCTTATGTCACCTTTATTTTACTGATGTGGCTGAATCAGGTGTGAATATGTCCCCCTCACTCCCTCCCTCCCTCTCTCTCTCTCTCTCTCTCTCTCTCTCTCTCTCTCTCTCTCTCTGTCTCTCTCTCTCTCTCCTTTGCATTTCATATAAATGGAGCGCATCGTTTCTTTCCATGGATCTTCTCTGCACAGTTCTCGACTCAGCAGTGGATGAGAGAACCTGCGGATTTCCTCAAACTGCGACCAATTTCTCCCAGGTACAGAAAAAGCAGCTCTTACTGCAGGTAGGCCTGGAGGAAAAATAGACTTCTTATCTCTCCTGAGGCGTAATTACACTGTTAGGTCTGTCTCTTATAAGGTGTGAAATATCAGTTATTCATTTGGCTGGTTTAGCTGTCTTAATTTGAATTACATAGAACATGGAAACGCATTTTGCATGTAAAAAAATTCTGTTGATGTCCTGTGCAGTTAATTATTATTTTTGTTATTTATTTATTTGCAAAGTTGGATTATGCAGCAAATGGGTTCCATCCATAAACAATACTGAAAACATCTGAGTAGACAAGACATGATAACTGATGTCAGGTAGTAGATTTATGAAATGTTATGAATCATAAACACACTGCAGGGCATAATGTGTCATTTTGTCACTGAAGTGCCCATTTTGGTCAGATTACCATTAGATACTACCAAGGTTTATTTTTTTAAATATATTAATAATATCAACTCGTGGAGTAAAAATAAGACCTAAAGTTGACAACTGAACGCTGAAACTGGGTTTAAATCACGCAAAATTCAATGCAACATGTAGAGACCACAATGATGACAACCATCTAACATACAGTCAGTGTCCCTGTCTCAGCTCCAGCTGTCCAGTCTGATGCAGCTCAGCTCAGCAGCTCTGCCTGAAATTCTACCTTTTAACAAAGTTTATAATGTTCAGTCTGTGTTGACATTGTGCAGAATGTGTCACTTTAATTCTGTGTTTATTATTGAGGTTCTAGTTTGCAGAGGTCTTGTACTGGACTGCATTATACTGAGAGGTGTTTCTAATTTTTTGTCCTCCCTTACTTCTGTACAATGAATGGGACAAAATAGTGGAAACATCTCTTAATAAAATGCAGTCCAGTCCAACAGCAGCACTAACTATGAGCTCAATGCCAAACATAGAAGTGAATAAACACCTCTGTTACTGTGACAACAAGAAAACCTGAGCATTATAGGCAGCAGGAGAGGAAAATTTATGGCACAACAGTTGGATTGTATTTAATAAAGTGGCCAATGAGCGAATGTTCTTGAAACAAAACAAACCACAGAGCCAAAGGACAAAGTGCATTTAATCCACATTCATGAGCACCAACAGTGACATCAAGAGCAAGATTTGTTAAAATGATTCTATGTAATATTTGTATAAAGAGATTAAAGGTGGAAATGTTTCCGAGCCTCTTTTGTAACATCCAGTAGAATTTGATGCTCCATGAGGACAAACAGTCTGTAAGTCCACAAAACAAGACACTGGAGAATCTCCGAAATAGGTTGAAAGGAGAACGTTCTTCAGTTTTGCATAATGAATTGCCAAAAGACTGGAGATAAAAGGTTTTCATTGTAATCTACAGTACTGCATTCTCCTCATGTTATTGCAATATTTTATAACAGATTTGGTCTCTATTTGTCAGAACATGACCAGTCCACTGGAGGCGGTGGCCCAGAAAAAGCCGAGCATTGAGGCAGTGATGGACATGCTTGAGAAGGGGCCTGAGGTGCTGGCCAGCGCCGTGGGGGAGCTCCTGCCCCTCTTTGAGGCCGTCGTCCCTGTTCTACGACTGGCCTTGGAAAACATTCAGAGCAAAGAGGTCTCCTACATCAAGGAGCAGTTCCTGACTTTGAGGAACAAACTTGATGTCCTCTCTACCCAACTGGAGGACCTCTACAGGGAGATGGAAAAGAGCAGACAGGATTTACAGTACTCAGTTGTGGAGGACGACATACGGTACCAGTACAAGATGTTCACCGACATCCTGAGAGTGAAACAGGAGCTAAAGGGGGAAAAGAAGAATTTTTTTCTGGATCAGTTTGTCAAAGCTGGAGGAGAGAAGAATCTGTTCGTGCTGTATGATGCTCTGATGGGGAACAGCAGCTTTGGAGAGTCTGTGTTAGATGTGGTGGAAAGGTAAAGAGATACCATATTAAACATCCAATTTATATTTCTGCATGTGTTGTAGGACTCATCATCCACACCAACTCGACTGGTGGTCTGATTCAGAGTGCACTGGCTAGGGCAGCTACCAAATCTGAATGTAGTGTAAAACGTTTCCTCTGTTTTGTAGATATGCAGCAGGGAACCGACGCCTTCTAGAGGACTTCTGTGTTGGGATGAAGAAGCTCCTCCTGATGGGCTTGATTGCTCTGCTGGGCCACTGTGCCCTAAACCAGGGGCCAGACGGAGAAGAGGAGAAAAAACGAGACTGGAGCATCAAAATGAAAGAAGTAGAGTTCAAGATGAAGTCAACCATAGAGTCGTGTGTGGGATCCTTCCCAGAGCATGCAAGATCGGATGCTCAGCGCCTCTTCAGAGAGAAGGGAGAAGGGAATCCTGCAGATACCGCCCAGGAACTTAAAGAGTTCTTGAAAACCAAGTATGATTGGGTCAGCTGGTCAGTGCGACTGATTAGTGATTCAGGGAAATTCTTTGGGAACCAGCGGGCTGGAAAAGACTTCCACCATGTGTGCGGGCAGAACTGCTTTGAGTTTCCCCCGCTGAGCAACATGAACCTGGTGGTGTCATACAGCACCAAACCCCAGCCGGTGCCCCGCGGCCGCATTCAGCGGGTGATGGAGGACAAGGCGAAGAAGGGAAATGCCAAGGCAGTGGCTGATGTGTTGAAGGAGCAGCTCCACGGGTTTGTGGTCCACGCCATCAGTCGGCACAAGACCAGCACGGCGGCATGCAGCTTTCCAGAGGACTGCCACTACTGGGAGAGACACAAGAACATGGCAGTGTGTGTGCACTCAGAGTGAAGCAACATTTAGGATTATTTAGTAATAAGTATAACCACACCCAGTTAATAAATGTGGAATCAAATGTAATCAAATGCCCATGTCTTAGGAAGACCTTTAGGACTCTTACTTTCTTGATTTGATGTATTTCCTGTTGAAGCAGGATGTTTGGGTGGGACATGGTGCAGGACAGACCTAACCCTAATCCAGCAGGATCTTAGTTTGGGAGAGAAACAGATTTGTGAAGGTTTTATAGGTTGAAATTTTAATTTACACCCACTAGTGCAGGATGATGTCACTGTTTAAGATGCTCTGTTTTACAGGAGGTAGAAGTCAAGTGAGGTCATTTCATGGAGACTTTAAAAACAACCCAAACTCCTCTCGGCAACAGGAACTCTTATTCATTTCATTGATTTCACTGATGCACTTCCTAAGGACAGCTTTTGGTTTATAGTCTACATTTAGCTGAGATTATGTGGTTGTGGAAAGCAGTAAAGGCCTGGGCTAAAGATGGAAATGCTTTCTTTACCAACACAGAGTGGTATCAACATACGTTCAGAAAATAAAAACTACCCAAGATTTTCCACTGTCAGTATGTCACTGTGGGCTTCAGTGTCTTTGTTGACATACAGCAGATACCTTTGAGTTTAACGGGTTCCCTTTGTAATCGAGATGCCGTCTATTCAGCATTCCAGCGTTTCAGGGCCATTCATATCCGTGCAAACTTCAGCTTAATGTTAAGGGTTATGGAAAAACATGCAACTTCTGGTCCCAGTTGCACAGTCACAATATCACTTTGCACGACTATTGTTGTCGCAGAGTTTTGCAGTGCACATTTTTACAGTCATCATCATTATTCTCAGGTATATTTTTTCATGTCTGCATTATTAAAAACTTTAAAAACTTGAAAAAAAAAAAATTAAAAATTTTTTTAAAAATTGTTGAAAATAATTTGGTTTGTGGTAAGCAGTGTTTGTGCTGTTTGCCTTTCATAGTAAGATACATAAATCACACTGCCTATACTTTAATAACATTTTTAATAAGAGCAGTGGAGGTTTCTCTGTAATACTACAGCCGGAGCAGCAACCTATTATGTTGTATATGTTGTATTACTGGGTCTTGTTATTTTACTGTAACATTGTATTTGTATCTCTTCCATTTTGTTTGTTTTTTTTTTCTTTTTTTTTATTTTAAGATATTTCAAGATACCAATGATCAACACTGAACATTATTTAATGGTTTGTCAGAGTTCCTCCATCAGACATTATATCAAAGCAATGTAAAACAAACAAACAAAAAAAAAAAAAATAGCCTAGAAATAAAAACTCCTGTAATGAGTGTGTGTTCAGTGAATGAGTTCCAGGTGATATGATATGACTGTATAAATTGTGCAGATCGGTTATGGCAAAGCCCAAACTCGTGAGGCCAACCTGCCCGTTTGTTTTTCTAAATCATTTGGTTTTTCAAAGGATTTTATGTCTCTAAGCATGAACTGGAATGCTGTTGAGTTGGTTGCAAGGTCAAGATAAACAGCTCCCGTGTACTTGTTCAACAAGCACACTGTTTTTCTGCATCAGGGCTTTCTTTTTGCAGGCTAATTGTATTTCTTGAACCCAGGGAATTTGTGTTTTTTGCCTTATTTCTCTCTTTCTTTTTTAATTTTTGTTTTATGGCACTGTATTGATCCTGACAGGAAATCTTTGCCTTTTAGCACTTCCCTGTGAGCAACAGCAGCTATTTTGTGTAATTCACTTTTTGTGATTTTTTTCTTGTGTGGAAAAGCTAACCTAATGCATGTTTTCGTGTGTCTCTGCAAAGGCCACTACTCCGGCGGCCGAGGCACTGGACGGCACATGTGACGGAGCCAAACATAGAACCACAGATCATTAGGAATGTGGGCAGCCCTTTTTTTTTTTATTTTTGCAGTTCTGTTGTTGAAAGCAATGCACAGCCACCGTTCACTCTGAGCATATTTCTTCCCCTCGGATCTTAACCATCCCAGTGAAAACGTGGTTGTGCATGGGGACATGAAATCGCTCTCCCCAACACATCAGCCTGCCACCCTGCTTTCCACTAATTGCTGTTTTATTCACGGCATTTGGAGAATATAGTCTGATCCATTTTAGTATCTTATATTTTATGAACTGTAATGCCACCTGGGGTCAGACACTTCTCTTCGTTTCTTAATTCACTGTGCAGGATGCTGGGATTTCAGTCACATAAGCAACCAAGTATCACTCGTCAAGCAGAACATCGTCAAAGGACATTTCTGTATGTTATATTCGTCCTTGTTGTTCACCAAAGTTTCACTGCACAGAGCTTTTCGTCCTGAAGAACGAGGCTGCTCTCCGACACAAGAGGCTTGTTTTCTGAAAGACAGATCAGGATGAGCTGGAGCTGAGTCACAGATCTCAGGCAGACCCTCGCCTGACAGAGGAAGCTTTGTGAGGCGTGGCGGCTCTTACAAACCAGCTGACATGCAGTGACGCACTTTACATGCTTTCTCCCTCACACTGTGTCTGGTTTGCAGGTGGCTTAATGTTCATTTTGATGCCAGCCCGCAGTGTCATGTGAGACTGCCGCTCGTCTTTAAATCCCTAAGTGTTCTTGAGAGTCCTGTCCTCAAATCGGGATCACATTAAAATTTCAAAACATTAAAAAGACTACAGAGTTAACATTAATAGATATGCCAATGCGGTCACTGCTTGGCCGTGTTGGCAAGGAGAAGGAAATGTTACGGACGCAGATTCAGCAGGTGAATCTTTCACTGACAGTGTGGGCGGAAGTGGTTAAACATTTCCAACTCCAGGAGAGATTAAGAGGTTAACCATAGATACAGACAATGGACCTATTCTGGTATCACATCCATATGCAAGATATTTTAATACTTCAGGTTTGGTGGGCATTACTTTTACAGTTATTTACAGCTTCGTGATTGTTTTAGTAAAAAGGTAAAAGGTGCTAATCCAAGAGAGACACCGACAAAGGTCTTATAGGAAAGTTACACCATGGCATCATACTACTGAATAGGGATATTACAGATTATGTAAAACAACTTTGGGAAAAGGAAACTGGAGATTGAAGTTGGCGAAGACGTTTAACTGAATGCCTGGGAAACACAGATATCCCGGAGATTGTTGGAAAAACCTGAGCTGCTTTTTTACCACACCTAAACAGAAGTCTAGATCATGGTCATGTTTTCTGGATTTGTCCCTCGATTCAGACTTTCTGGAGGGACGAAGCAGCACCAACCATCTCATCTCAACATCTCATCCCTGTATCTGGGACATGTACATGATGGACCACGTAAGGACAAGACCTACCTCCTAAAGATGTTATTGGCAGCCAGAGAAAAGGCCATTGCACAACATTAGCTTTAGAAACGTTGCCAAACTGCTGGCCTTCTTACTAATATTGTTAAAGAATTACATTTTCTAGAACAGAGGAGCTCACAGCCATACGGCTCCAAAAACAACTGGGTGGAAAACAGTGGGGAAATGGTTTGTTTACGTTGCCAAGGAGACAGATTTTTCATAATGACTATATGTACCATGTGATACTTTATTTTTAAATTAGGTAAATTAGCCTTGATTTAATGATCATCCCATGACCACAAACTTGTTGTTGTTGTTTGTTGTCATCACTGGTTTGCTTTTGGCTTGCTAAACACACACACACACACACACACACACACACATTAACGGTCAGTACTCAGTAGCCAATGCCTGGTGTAAAACGTGCACAAACACAAACACAAACACATGTACAGGCAGGGCTGTGAACCGGTGTGTATAAGATGGAGCTGCAGTTTCTGTCGGTGGATTCTGGAGAACTCGGACAGTGTCCAAATTTTGGTCCAGGTTCTCCTCCGTCTCTCTTGACTCCTAGAAAGCTAGTGGACAGCTTGAAATTCCTCACAATCTGTCATTTTGTATTTTCATTTCTCATTTATTATTCTCGGCACATTGCAGAAAAAAGCCTGACATTCATTGTGAAGCTACCATTAGGAAATGTGTCCAACATCCACACAGATATAAATGCACTGGATGTCCAAGTGCACAGAAACCAAGTGAGTACCAAAGGACAGACTGTTATTTTGTGTTACGATGCAGCAATCGTTCAAGAATTCAGAGAATCAGCTGGTTGGCATTTAATTGAATTTCTAATCGCAGACCTCTTGTCCATAATTTAGGCAATGTGGAGGCTGTTTATCTTTAACAGGCCCTTTGTGTGTTCGGCTGAGCTCCCTAATGAAGAGCAGAACAGGGTTTGGAGGGGGATCAACCAGACCCTTTGTGGACAATCTCCTCCTGCCTTCAGTGTCCTTCAGTGTGAGGTAATTTCACCTCCCTTCTCATAGTCAGCTGTGTGTTTGCAGAGTCACATTCACATGTTTTAACATCACCAATGAAACACTCCCATTGGTATGTGTACGCATTCCTGGCTTTAACTTGTTTGCATCATTCCCAACCTGTTTAGGAATAGCATGACTGTGATCGACACAATCATACAAGGCCGGAGTCTGACCGTTGCAGGAAAGCCTCCAGGACAGGGGAGCTTGTGTTGCTGTGACCCTATTCAGTGTGCACATGGAGTCTAGTTCACTCCAGAAACATGCACTGGTACATGTGCCCTAATCCAGGACACTCATTCATACAGAGGCCCAATTAAGATTTCAGAGGAATGATGCTGCAACGCACTAATTGGCACTGTGGAGGCCATCGGGTTATGCTCTTATAAATCTACAGAACCATTAAATTGGCAGCAGCAATATTACAAACCTAATCTTAAATGTTAATGGTTGAGCGTGTCAGTACCATTGTCTTTGGCATTAACAGGTGACCACCTCCCCCCACAAGTGGCTCACTGAATTTGGCCCATGGTACCTCCAGGCATCAGTTTCTGGATCTGTTTTTTTCACAGGCATCCACAGCCTGGCTCTGCTGGACCCAGTCCTGCTGCCCCTGCTGGACCCAGTCCTGCTGCCCCTGCTGGACCCAGTCCTGCTGCCCCTGCTGGACCTGGATCTGCTGCCCCTGTTGGAACTGGTCCTGCTGCCCCTGCTAGACCTGTTTATCCCTGTGCCTGCCACAGCCATTCGCTCAGCTGTAATAATGCACTGATGCACTTGGTTCTGTGGCTGAATCAACCTGATTGTGCTTGTGTGATTTCTTTACAATGCAGTATTTCATATTTTGAGTGAAAACTTGTTTTGGTTCAGATCTGGCTGTGGACTGATTTAGAGGTATATGTGTGATCAATTTATAGTCATATCAGCCCTGAGTCATACTGGCTGTGCGTAATGACACACTCACCAAAGCATGATTAGGAGGAAAACGTGTGTTTAGAGACTGTGCTGGGGAGAGCAGGGCTCCCGCTCCCCCGCCTGGAGCTCACACACTTTCACGGTACACACCATTTTATGAATGGAAGCCACATCTTTATGCAAGTGTGGGGACAATGCTTTGCAAAACCAGCTAAAGTTGATTAATATTTCCTGCCCATCAGGATTGCATTCTGCAGTTTCTGGAATTACAGATACAAACCATCACTCCTCATCAATTTCATACATTCATTATTTTTCCAAATCACTTATCCATAAGGATCGTGGGGTGCAACTCCTCAATTCAAATATTTAACTTCATATAATATTTATATATAATAAATTCAAATTAGAAAATTAGGCCCACTCACAACCCCATGCCTGCAGTGTGAGCAGTTTCATCTGTGAGACAATATTTTATATATTATATTTAGCTATATTTATATTATATTTTATCAGTGCCATCTTTTTTTTTTTTTTTTGAGTATCCTCATGTCAGAGAACAAGAAGTGCATAATTTTTACATCATAAACAACAGACCATCCCCAGTCACAAATACCTACATATTTCTATAAACAAAATTAATGTGCTGCTTTAGACCAGAAACTTCTCTTTTTCAATCACCAGAACAAGCTCATAAAAAGACAAAGGCCTAAGTTGATTTAAAAAACAAACAAACAAACAAACAAACAAACAAACCAACAAAAAACATAAGGTCACAATTTAAATTATAGTTCCCACCCACCACCATTATCTTCAGCATTAAACGCTGTCACCAGGAATCAGAGAGGATGCTGAACGGTGCTGTGCGCCAGTACTGTGATCTTACACTGCCATCTAGTGGATGTTCAGGAGAAATGATCATCGTCAGATTTCAACTGTAAGGTTATGGACGAATGAGCAGACTTTTGAATATTTACCTGTATTAATTATAAAACTACCGTTATGAGAATGAATATCCTTTTTTGCCAATTTATTTGAGAAAATAACAGTAGGTCATGAGTTTTATCCAAAAATGAAAATTATTCTTTTTCCTAATTATTTTTCAAAGAGATTTTAATTTTATTGATTTCTAGTTCATTTTATGTTTTCATATTAACAGAAACTGAAAGAAGAAGAAGAAGAAGAAGAAGAAGAAGAAGAAGAAGAAGAAGAAGAAGAAGAAGAAGAAGAAAGTACAAAGTAGTTTTAAGTTTATTCAAGTTTATTTATAAAAAAAAAAAAATGGGACAGTGCAGATTAATGAACATTTTAAAAAAAAACGTAAGTATGAAGCAAGATTGTAGCCATGTAGAATAAAGATAAAAATAAAGTTACAAAGTTTCACAACAACATACAACAACAACTGTGTGAAATAGGAAAGAAATGAGAATTACAGAGAAAGAAAAAAAAAACAGAAAAAAAACTGTGTGATGATACTAAAAATAATTTCTAAACATTGCCACTAGGTGACATTCATTCCCTCAGTTAAACAAAACAGCAGCTTCCTTCATTATTAACAGTGGGTTTTTCCTGAGCAATGATTCATTTCACTTCAATTTAAATGCTTGTGGAAAGCATCTGAGCATCGTCTTTCTCAAGAATTTAAACACAGAAGTCTGACGTCTGTCCAACTTGCTGTCTGTAAACTGTCTGTAAAACTTGCAGAGAACCTAGGATTCCTATATTCATTATTATTGCCATGCCTTTATTGATAGTAAATGTTGGTGTATTGTGTAAAAGCTTTAATGGAAGAAAAAAAAAAAAAAAAAAAAAAAAAAAAAACGGGAGGCGGAGACTGTCACCCATACAACATAATTTATGTATTTGTATATTTTTTTCAAGAACTACAGGATGTCAGTCTGAGTTAAAGCCGCCGAAACATCGCTGAGGTCAGACATTATGTCAAATGTGCGGCTCAAACAAATAAACCTGATGTACTTTTATCGCTAGAAGACAAAACCCGTTCAGGTCAGTGAGCTTCGGCATCCGGTCAGCTCCGCTTCCGCCTTGCTGCTTCCGGACTGTCACAAAGTTTCATGCCGGCGTCAGCGGCTCATCCTCGGTCGGTAAGTCGGCGTAGCCTCTGCTGGTTTAGTTACTTTATGAGTATACAAATGGTTTAGTCAGTCATCGTGTCCTAACAAGCTCATAAACGTGGCCAAGACCGAGGCGGCTGTGCTGAAGCCCCGCGTCCGCAGCAGGGAGGCGGCAGGCAGGAGAGGTTTGCTCCGGGCTGGAGGAGCTTTATGACGAGGCTTTAGACACAGAAACCAGACAGACTCCGGCTGGAAAAAACACACGGCAGCTGTATCAGCACCACAGAAAACTTTCCTGAAGAGACACGACAGAAATCCACCGTGTTTTTGACTCTTCAAAATCTCAACCGGAGGACATAAACCCTACAGGTGCGACAGCGCATTGAGGCCATTGTAGGGAGGGGCTGATCTAGAAAAACAGTGATGCTGAAGTGGGGCATGGACATTTTACAGGGTGGCAGACAGATCAATACATAGACAGATAGGTGACTTTTCCTAACACCACAAACTGAAAACAGATCCACTGGCCTTACAAAGCCCTTAGTATTCTGATTTCTTTAGAGCAGAAAGTAAATGTGGTTGTCTTTCTGTCACTGGTGAATCGCTCTGAAAACTGAATGCAGACAACTTGCATGAGTCTGAGTGGTAGATTGTACTGTGGAGTGGAGGAGAGAGTCAGCATTCACTTGCACTCAGACAGAAGACTTTCAGTTTTTTTAAATTATCGACCAGCAAAGACTTTTAATTTAAATTAAATTATTTAAGCAGGGATGGCAAGGCCTATTTTAAGGATGGGATGGAAAAAATTACTCTGAGTTTCTGAGAGTGCAGCGATAAATTTACGAGAAAAATCTCTTGGAAGTTCTGAGTTTATGAAGTCACAAATGTATGTGGAAAAAGGACACGGAAAATTGTTTTCTTTTACTTTTTAAAATCAATTTATTGTCTTTTTGTTTTGATTTATTTTATTTTGTTTTTTAGTCAAGGAACCTATGATGATGTATTAAGGTCACTGTAGAAGGAAAAAAATTGAATTGAGGTAATATTCTGGGTAAAATAACTCAGAATTAAGTGGTAAAAATGTGAAAATTGTAAGATTATAAAGTCACAAATTTACAAGAAAAAAAAATAGAAGAATTGGTTGTTTTTTTGGTCAAGGAGCCACATGTGTTGACTCTGTGAGGTTGTATCAGCCACATACTGCAGTTTCTTGTAAATATTCCACTTTAATCACACAAATTCTGTTTTTATTTCTAAATATCACCCCCTTGCAGTTCTTCCAAGTCAGCAACACCTTTGGCCAAGTAATGATGATTACTAATAATGATTATATTACCTCTGCCTAATAGACAGCAGCACTACTCCCCCTGGTGGTGGGAGATTTACCAAACAAAACAAAAATGAACAAAAATGGCTCTTTCACCGCCAGTCTGAAAGACGTCTGCGCTGTTTATCTGAAACTGCAACTTCATATCAGCCTCAAACTCTACTCTCATATTTTGCATATATGCTAAAAGATAACTGCATTAACAGCCTGTCCAGCCACAGGTGCTGCAGAGCTCCCCTGCAGGCTCTTCTCAAGGAAGTCGCAGACAAAAGGGAAAGTAAAAAATAAAGTGATTTTACTGATGCAGTAAGGAGGAAATCAGTAATAACATGCTGCATGGTTGTAAATTAATAGTCAGTTTCACTTACTCACTCATCCCAATGCACCAAGCGGACATAAGCCCTTTAAAACACATTAAAGCAGCATAGAAAACATGGCACCCAGCGACCCATGAGAATTTTAATTTCTCTGCTCTCTTTTAGGTTCCAGGAGGACGTGGAAAAAGCCCAGAGGAAGTCAAGGATAAAAGGCTGAAGGAAGTAAGTCAAACCAGGAGAAAAGATGAAGCGTTCAAAGTACTCACCGCCTGACCCGATCAAGGCAGCGGTGCTGCTGTTCTACACTCCTCCAGTTGATCCTGATCCTACATCCTTCCTCCATGTGTTGTTGCAGCCTGGAAACGTTGTGATCAGTGACGTGCAGAACAAAAGGAGAAAAAGAAAGGCAGATGAGATGTACATAGAGACACCAATACACTGTAAACTCCAGCCAAATCAGGAGTACACACTGTCCACGTTTCCTGAGGATGAATCAGTTCTAATACAACCAAAGAAGGCAGAATTTTACAATGAAATCTTTGATAACTACTTCGCTACTTTTGAAGTGACTTTAGAACAAATCAGGAGAAATATTCATCTGTCTCTCACAGACAGTAACAGCTCCCTGTGTGTATGGGAAGGGCAAATTGATCTTCCATCAGCTGCCATAAGGAAGCCCCAGGGTCAGAGTGCTGTGGGTCTCCGTCCCGACATGAGTTTGCTCTCTATACGGAGCAGCTTCATCAGTGGGGTCTCAGGACCTGTGCTCCAAAGTCTGCTGGACGGGCTTTTAGAGAAATGGGTGATAAATGACTCTGAGCGGGAGGCAGCACATGGGATGCAGAACAGAGCAGACAAGGCTTGTTTTGTCATTGACATGGTGTGGAGGAAAGGGGAAGCTGCTCGTTCAGAGATGATAGCGCTCCTCTGTGACATCGACCCTTTTTTCTGTCGACATCTTGGAATGAGGAGCGATAAAGATGAAATGATGATTGAGAAGGTCACAGCTAGCCCCCCCTCAGCCACAGACACTATGCCAGCTTCTTTTCTCCCCCCCTCCCAGGGAAGTGGAGAATCCAGCGCCTTGTCTCCTTCTCGCAGCATGCCCTCACTGAGTGAAACTCCCTCCACAAGGAACAGGAAACGTACACAACAGAAGCGATCTCAGAGTTTACCTGATGTCACATCACAGGACAGCTTTGAGAGGTTCACGCCTGAGATCTCTGATGATGGAAACAGTGAAATCTACAGGTTCCTGTGCACCAGTCCAGGCCTGTACCAGTGCAGTGTGACAGGCCTGGTGTTTAACATGAAGGGAGAAGGGGATGTGACTTACAGGATCGTCCACTGGGACTGGAGGCTGCTCGCCCAGCGTCACAAGAAGCCTGCAGGACCGCTGTTTGACATCACATGCCAGCAGCAGTCTGTCTGCCAGCTTCATCTCCCACATTGTGAGATCAGATCTACAGGTGCACGTCAGTTCTTGTCAGTGGCTCATGTGACCGACGAGGGCACCGAGTTCATTCCTCCACATGAGATAACAGAAACTCATGTTGTTATCAACATCACTGGATTTTCTAAGTATGGTAATGTCAAGGAAGAAGACTCACCGCCCGATCCGATTGAGGCGGCGGTGCTGCTGTTCTACATTCCTCCAGTTGATCCTAGTCCCATATCCCTCGTTAATGTGTTGTTGCTGCCAGGAAACGTTGTGCTTAGGAACGTGCAGAACCAACGGGAGAAAAGAAATGCACGTGAGAGATACATAGATGTGCCCTCAGAGTGTCAGCTCTACCCAAAGCAGAAGTACGTGCTGTCAGCCTCTCGCAAAGATACATCAATTCGAATACAACCAAAGAAGGCAAAATTTAAAATTGAAAACTACCATAATTTCTCGACCACATTCCAAGTCATTCTGAAAGACAAGATGGAAAGTATTAAACTGCTTCTGAGAAATCGTGACAGTTCCCACTGTGTATGGAGAAAGCGGGTTTATCCTTCATTAGCTGCTGTCAGAAGACCCCAGGTTCAGGGAGGTCAGGATCTCACCTCTGTTGAGATTTTGCGCTCTGTATGGGAGCCCTTCATCAACAGGGTATCAGGACCTATGCTCAAAAGTCTGTTGGACAGGCTTCATCACAACGGGGCGATCAGTAAGTCCGAGAGGGAGGCAGCAGATGTGAAGCAAAACAAAACAGAAATGGCCAGATATTGTATCAACACAGTGATGAGCAAAGGGGAGCGTGCTAGTTCAGAGATTATCACATTTCTCTGTGAGGAAGACAAGTACCTCTCTGAAACCCTTGGGTTGATGTGAAAACACAACTAACCAAATAGTGATCAAGATAAAATGATAAATGAAGAACTCACCATTTAAACTCAATGGCTGCCCAAAACTTCTCTTGTGCCATAATGTGAACATATCCTAATGACCATAAAATTGAGACTGACCAAAGAATAAAAATGGGACGAGGTGTCGGTGTTCCTCAGCACCCAAACTACTGTCAGCACTTCTCCCCTCAGATATTCAGCTTGTGAGCGTGTCTGTCCAAAGCACCTTGATTTCTCATAGAGGAAACACCGTGAACTCACAGTGGACCCAACCTTGGCTCATAATTTGGGTTCTTGTGTCCAGCCTGTGGACTGTAAAAAAAAATCTGAGGGAAAAAAGCTTTTTAAAACTCAGGATACCAGAAATGATGTCACACGTCATAATCCATAGGTTTTGTAAACTTGAAGAAATGGTGCCTTCCTTTGAATGTTTCACCCAAAGCGTGACGTCGCATCAGGGAAGCTTCAGAGCTCGTCGATACAGACATTTATCAATACACAGAATTTATTGTTATTGTGCCATGAATGTGTAAACATGTCAGAGTGTGTGTGACACTTTTGTACAGTGTGGGAAAATGTTTTTTTTTTTTTTTTTTTACTTTGGGGCATCTTGAGAGGAAATTCAGAGGGACGTCCCCACAGTCTCACTGGTCTGGTCTTTCTTTTTAATCAGTGATCAGTCGGCAGTAACCGGGACAGTTTTGTTGTACACAGTTTGGCGCTAATTTCAGAAAAAAAAACGATGTAATGAAGCACAGCTCCTCCCTCTGGCCAAGTCAGCGCTGTGTCAGAGCCTAAAGGACGTCCTGCACTGCTACACACACTTGATGCTGTGCCATTTTGCACGCTTCTTACTCTTGCTGAAATACATATGCACTCTGTTGTATTTTTTTTAATCATTTGAGTTACTGAGTTTTTCTTTACTGCAAATCTTGGTATTATATTTTTATCACCCTTTTTCAGGTTAATATTTTCTTATTTTTTGTATTATTGTCACGGCTGTTATCTAAGAAAACGTGTCATTTTAAGCTAGCTGTATTTCTATTGGACGACGACACGTGGTGCCTTTCAACAACATGTGTTAGGAAGCAGTGACTTTGTGCTGTTGTTATTTTATAACACTTTTTTGTTGTTGAAAAGTAACACAGATGTGTGTGTTGTCCTTAACTAGTCACCCAGATGTTAGAATAACGCCTTTTTTTACAGTAAACTGTTTTATGTTGTACTTCAACATATGTTTTATAATATAAGTGTTTCTTAAGTGCACTTTTATACATAAGGTCTCTGCAGAGACCTGGAAATCCTGTTAAGTTGTTGGAAATTTGATAATTTACAGATCTGAAAATGATTTGAATTTGACAGAGGATGTGCACTTGCTGTTATTTCACAGATTTCATGAGGGATTCCTGCAGTTTGCACTACCTGTCCAGTCATTTGGTGATTATATCGTGTTGAACTTGTGAAAGTTTCCATTTCAGTCCAGACATGAAAGGAATAGTTCACCCTAAAATGAAAATGAAATGTTTAACTCCTCCATATGAGTCACAGCTGCACTGAACATTGTGCAAAATTAGGACTCTGATGAACAAAAATGTCACCGAGGATGAAGAATGTAAGAGGTGATCCGGCACATTTTAGCCATTTCTGAGCCACAGTGCCGTCACTTGAGCATAAAGAGCCTGACTTCTTTTGCCTGACCTGTTTGGAGGAACAGGATGAATAAGGATGATTTTGCCATTCCCTTAAGGAAAAGCACATTTAGCCAGTCAGCTTTCTTGGTGAGAGCTGCAAAAACATGGAACTCCATACCACCACTCATTCGCAATATCAGAACTCACAGGTCATTCAAATTCACTCTCAAAACATGGCTAAGAAACAATTACACATGCGACCGTAACAGCCCTACTTAATCCAGAGATACCTGTTGGTTTGCTTGCATGTTTGTATGCCATGTTTTGGACCTGTCCATATGTCTTTATGTGCTTATGCTTTTACATATCTGCAAATGTCTGTTGCCCTGCATCAGTCTGTGTATGCTTCCACCCTTACTTGATGCTTGTCTGTCTGGACACATGTTGCTCATGTTCATATGTCAGCTAACCTATGTGGTCAATTTGCTTGTTAGCTAATATGCTCCATGTAGCTTTTTTTTTTTTTTTTTTTTTTTTTTTTTTTTCTAACCTTGTTTTTAACTAACTAATCTGCATGCTTTTGTGTGTTTCTCTTCTTTTAGCTTTTGCCTATTTAACATCAAGGCCCAGGGACTACAGTTGAAAATTAGCTTTGGCTAACACTGACACATTTACAGCTGTTACAGATGTTAATTAATGTGTACGGTCCCCTGTGTAAACAGCTCAACAAAAGGCTGAGACGCAGCTACAGGGTCGGCTCGCTGTGGCTTTGGTTTTCCTGTGAATTTCTGGGTAGTTTTCGGTGGCATGAAGGGAGGAAATGACAAAATCTTCCGTTAATTGGGGTGGACTGCTCTTTTAAGTTCCTCAACAATCCTAGACAATGAAAATTCATTTTCATGTTTCCTTTTTTAAAGAACTAACTGTAACTGATATTTTGAAGAGACAATACAGAACAGCATGTAGAGCAGATCTGTGAGTCGACGTCATTATTTACATGTTTAGACAGTTCACGTTCAGGCCCACATACAGTGCCTTCCATAAGTATTCACCCCTTGAACTTTTCCACATTTTGTTACATTTATTATGTTTTTCTATACTGCACTGAAGGATTGCACCTAATTTTGTTGTTAACCATGACAGTGACAATAAAGTGATTCTTATTCTTCTTATATTCTTATTCTTACTTAACAACCACAAATTTAAAACATATTTTATTGGGGTTTTATGTAATTAACCAACACAAAATAGTGCATCATTGTGGTGTGGGGGGGAAATATTCCATTAGTCAACTACTAATCGTGCACTCCACAAATCTGGCCTTCATGGAAGAGTGGCAAGAACACACCATTGTATGAATAGAAGTCACATCTTTATGCAAGTGTGGGGACAACACTTTCCACCAATCGGGACACTGCATAAAAGCCTCAAAACCAGCTAAAGTTGATTCATATTTCCTGCCCATCAGGATTGCATTCTGCAGTTTCTGGAATTACAGATGCAAACTATCACTCCTCATCACTTTCATACATTCATTTTCCAAACCACTTATCCATAAGGGTCGTGGGGTGCAGCTCCTCAATTCAAATATTTAACTTCATATAATATTTAATAAATTCAAATTAAAAATTAGGCCCACCCACAATGCCATGCCTGCAGTCTGCACAGCTTCATCTGTGAGACAATATTTTATATATTATATTTATATTTATATTATATTTTATCAGTGCCATGTTTTTTTTTCAGTATCCTCATGTCAGAGAACAAGAAACACATAATTTTTAGATCATAAACAACAGACCATCCCCACAAATACCTACATATTTCTATAAACAAAATGAATGTGCTGCTTTAGACCAGAAATTTCTCTTTTTCAATCACCAGAACAAGCTCATAAAAAGTCAAAGGCCTAAGCTGATTTAAAAACAAACAAACAGAAAAAAAACATAAGGTCAAAATTTAAATTATAGTTCCCACCCACCACCATTATCTTCAGCATTAAACACTGTCACCAGGAGAGGATGCTGAGCGGTGCTGTGCGTCAGTACTGTGATCTTACACTGCCATCTAGTGGATGTTCAGGAGAAATGATCATCGTCAGATTTCAACTGTAAGGTTATGGACGCGTGAGCAGACTTTTGAACATTTACCTGTAATAATTATAAAATTACCGTTATGAGCATGAATATCCTTTTTTTTTTTTTTTTTTTGCCAATTTATGTGAGAAAATAACAGGTCGTGAGTTTTATCCAAAAATTAAAATTATTCTTTTTCCTAATTATTTTTCAAAGAGATGTTTTTTTTTTATTTTTATTGATTTCTAGTTCATTATTTTATGTTTTCATATTAACCGAAACTGAAAGAAGAAGAAAGTATGAAGTAGTTTTACTCACCACATAAACTTTGGGTGTAATTATACTAAAAATAATTTCTAAACATTGCCACTACTTGGTATTCATTCCCTCAACTAAACAAAACAGCAGCTTCCTACATTACCAACAGTGGGTTTTACTGGACTTATTATAGATCTGTGGTTTTACTGTTTGAACCTCTTAGTTAGTGAAAGAAGTGCCTTTCAAAGTGGGGTTGGGAGTCCTCCCAGGGGGCGTGAGAGCCCTCCAGGTGGTCCTCAGCAAAATGATGAATCGATTCATTTCACTTCAGTGTAAATGCTTGTGAAAAAAAAAAATTGAGCATAGTCTTTCACAAGACTTTAAACACAGAAGTCTGACGTCTGTCCAGCACCAGTGATGACATTTAAATAGATTTAACATAAAATGAATGAAATGGATACATTTTGATTACGAATATTGTGTAAGTGCAATCTTTTCTTATAAAAGATGCTCTTGGTTCTCGGTTACATGCATCCATGTCAGACGCGCTACAGCGCTATTGTTTTTAAATGACCATGAAATCCAAACACTTTTCCTCTGGTTCAAGATATTTATTTCCAAAAACTAGACTTCTTGCCGCAGCATGGAGTGACAGACAGATCAAATCCGTTGATTACCCTCTTTTCCATTCCATTAAACAAAACCAAAAAACAATGCTTAGCAGCGGTCTAAAACTGTATAGCTGCCAACCCTAATATAACCCGGGTGCTGCAGTCACCTGTCTATAAAGAGAAGGCGGGGGTGAGAATAGGCATCAATAATACACAGCTATGTCAGCTTCTAATAATTAAAATTAGCCATAACTTCATAATTGTTATCAATTCAACTCATAATTCAAAGCAGAATATTTCACGTTCATGTCTCATAATTAATCAGGTAAATAATAATAGTAAAACAGATAAAATAAAATATTCATCAAAACACAAATCAAACATTTGGCATTTGTTTGTTTGTTTGTTTGTTTGTTTTGTTTTGTTTTTTTGTTTTTTTGTATGTTTGTTTTCTGGATTATTATTATTATTATTATTATTATTACTATTTTTACACAAAAATAGCTTTTTGTAAATACAACCACATTTCTTCATATTTCACAAGGAACTTTTCACTACTTCTCATCACTGAAATTAAAAGAAGAATGCTGTGAAACTATGTATTTTAATCGAATAATTGAAACTTGCAGAGAACCCTAGGACTCCTACATTCATTATTATTACCATGCCTTTATTGTTAGTAAAGGTTGGTGTGTTTGTGTAAAAGTTTTAACAGAAAAGACACAAGGAAACGGGAGTCGGAGACTGTAACCCATACAACATCATTTATGTATTTGTAGATTTTTTAAAGAACTACAGGATGTACTTTTATTGCTAGAAGACAAAACCCGTTCAGGCCAGTGAGCTTCGACATCCGGTCAGCTCCGCTTCCGCCTCGCTGTTTCCCACCTGTCCCCAAGTTTCCCCAATGCATCAGCGGGTCATCCTCGGTCGGTAAGTCGGCGTGGCCTCTGCTGGTTTAGTTACTGAACGAGTACTAATGGTTTAGTCAGTCATCGCGTCCTAACAAGCTCATAAACATGTGGCCAAGACCGGGGCGGCTGTGCTGAAGCCCCGCGTCCGCAGCAGGGAGGCGGCAGGCAGGAGAGGTTTGCTCCAGGCTGGAGGAGCTTCATGACGAGGCTTTAGACACAGAAACCAGACAGACTCCGGCTGGAAAAACACACAGCAGCAGGACGGAAAACTTTCCTAAAGAGACACGACAGAAATCCACCGTGTTTTTGACTATTCAAAATCTCAACAACGGCGACGGCGTGTCGAGGCCATTGTAGGCAGGGGGCGGATCTAGAAAAACAGTGATGCTCAAGGGGGGCATGGGCATTTTACAGGGTGGCAGACAGATCAATACACAGACGGATAGACAGGTAGACAGACAGACAGGTAAATAGATAGGTGACTTTTATTAGCACTACAAACTGTCTGAAAACAGATCCACTGGCCTTACAAAGTCCTGATTATTCTGATTTCTTTAGAGCAGAAAGTAAATGTGGTTGTCTTTCTGTCACTGGTGAATCGCTCTGAAAACTGAATGCAGACAACTTGCATGAGTCTGAGTGGTAGATTGTACTGTGGAGTGGAGGAGAGTCATGCAGCATTCACTTGCACTTGGACAGCAGACTTTCAGTTTTGTAAATGATTGACCAGCAAAGACATTTAATTTAAATTAAATGATCTAAGCAAGAATGGCAAGGTCTATTTTAAGGATGGGGTGAAAAAATTACTTTGAATTTCAGAGAGTGCAGTGGTAAATTCATGAGAAAAGCCTCTGGGAAATTCTTTTTCTTTTATTTTTTTTTTTTAATTAATTTGTCTTTTTTGTTTTGTTTTTCAGTCAAGGAACCTACAATGCTGTATTAAGGTCACTGTAGGAGAAAAAAAATATGAAGCTGGGGAGGCGGGTAGGGTAATATTCTGGGGAAAATAACTCAGAATTAAGTTTAAAAAGTAAAAAATTGAAAATTCTGAGATTATAAAGTCACAGATTTACCAGCCACACACTGCATACGCTGCTGCTCGCCGTGTATCAGACCTGCAGCTGATGAAAATTAGGTGATGTGGTTCCTTAAGACAAGTGGACATAAGCACTTAAAAACACATTAAAGCAGCATAAAAGCCATGGCACCCAGCGACCCATGAGAATTTAAATTTCTCTGCTCTCTTTTATGGTTCCAGGAGGACGCGGAAAAAGCCCAGAGGAAGTCAAGGATAAAAGGGTGAAGGATGAAGCGTTCACAGCGCGGCAGCAGGGGGTTGCGTGGAATGAAGCGTGGAAAGCCGTCAGATGAAGACAGAGAAGAGTTAGCGCAGACAGCCAGCAGCCAGACTTCACTGTCAGACGAAGGCTTGGTGGCTGGAGGGACACCTGAGCGCCGCGGCGAGCAGTCCTCCATGTCCGCTGAGAGCTGTGGACAGGAAGCAGAGAGCAGCACGTCAGCTACAACAACAGCTCCAAGTGTGAGCACAACATCAGATTACCATCATGTCCTAGATCAGATGCAGCAGCGACTCAGCAAGGTAGGAGGTGACTTGATTAATTGTGGCGTCCCCCCCCCCCCCCCCCCCCCACCACCCCCCCCCCCCCCCCCCCCCCCCCCACCCCCCACCACCACCACCATCTCTTATGGCATTTTTCCACTAGTACCTACTCGGCTCGACTCGGCTTGACTCGACTCAGTCTGTAAGCTTTTCCATAATGTGGTAGTACCTTTTACCAGGTACTATTTTAGTACCTACTCTGCCGGGGTTCCAAGCGAACTGAGTCGAGCCGAAATGTGACGTAAACATCGTGCAGGCCACTGATTGGACAGGGAGTGACGACACACGAGAGTGACTCCTTCACGAAAACCAAACTCGGCATTTCTAAAAGAAAACGGCAACAGTGACCTTGCGCATTGATCATCGCTGAAGTTGGCAAAGTTGGAAAATGGCAAGCAAACCGGTACCGTGGTCAAATGAAGAGGTGGAGACTTTTCTGTGCTTGGCGGTGTGGCCGCCTTGCTATGACGACTCCACCGACGGCGAGATGGTAGTCAGTTGTAATGGAAAACTAACGAAACCGAGGCCAGTCGAGCCGAGTAGGTACTAGTGGGAAAGCGCCATTAGCTCCTCTTTCCTCAGTCCTAAAGTGACGTCATCCCATTTAGATACCATTTTCCAGGTTGGCTCATCATGTTGCTCCTCCTCTGTTTCAGAAATCGCCCCTGAGGAAGATTCAAAGACGCAGTGCATCTCTGCCTTCAGAGTCCAGACGCAGAATTTCTTCACAACAGAGCAACTATACTAAGCACTATGGCACACTCCCTCTGCCTGTATATACACCACTATATACACCACTACCCTATGTCTCTCCTGTTACTGAAGTCCTTCATCATGATGGACTTCGGGGAAAGTCTCTCCAACCACCAGGGAAAGTCGCAGACACAACAAATTCTCCCAGTTACAGCCTCCTGACAGGAACTGAACCACTCCCCTTCTCTCCTGTTCTTGGACCCGATGAAGCGTCCTGTAACACTGAACCTCCCTCCAAAGTGTTTGGTTTGGACACACAAATGCCAGTTTCAGCGAATACCAGTATCAGTACCATTTCTTCTCAGTGTAAACCTGGTCCCCCCTGTGAAGTCACAGAAACAAAATTGACAACACCCCCCCTGTCTGTAGCAAATGCAAGTGCTTCTCTTTCTCCTGAAGTTACCTCAATTCAAGGAAGAAAAACGATCTACTCTCCCCTAAGAGAGAGAAGGGATACACTTTCAAGTCAATTACAAAAACTCAGGCGTAAAGAAATCTCACTGATGGAAGATGATAGTGATGATTCAGATTCTGCATACTCCTCCATTTGCTCAGAGCGAGCTAAGTTAGCACAGACACCCAGCAGCCAGACTTCACTGTCAGACGAAGGCTCTGTGGCTGGAGGGACACCTGAGCGCCGCAGCGAGCAGTCCCCCTTGTTGGCTGAGAGCTGTGGACGGGATGCAGCGAGCAGCACGTCAGCTACAACAACAGCTCCAAGTGTGATTGCATCGTCATATTGGCATAATTACCGAGAGCCGATACAGCTGAGACACAGCAAGGTAGGAGGTGATTTGATTAAATTTGGCCTCCTCACCCCCAGCATCTGTCGGCACCCCCCACCTCCACCACCTGTTCCTCCTCCTCTCTTTTACCCACTGAAGATTCAAATACCGAGTTCATCTCTGCCTTCAGAGTCCAGGTGCAGAATTTCTTCCCACCAGGACAAGCATACCGAGCACTATAGGAGATTGGAAGCTGAGCTAGCAAGTTTAAGAAGACCTGCCCCCCCCACTGAAGTCACAGAAACAAAATTGACAACACCCCCGCTGTCTGTAGCAAATGCAAGTGCTTCTCTTTCTCCTGCGGTTACCTCAATTCCAGGAAGAACAACGATCTACTCTCCCTCTCTGAATCATCTAAGAGAGAGAAGGGATACACTTTCAAGTCAATTACAAAAACGCAAGCGTAAAGAAATCTCATTGATGGAGGATGGTAGTGATCATTTGTATTCTCCAGATTCCTATGTTTACACAGAGAGATCTAAGTTTAGCCCCCCTCCTCTTCCTTTGAACCCTTCAGTCCGCCCTCGTGGACCAGAGGGTCAGAAGTCACTTAGTTATCCTGAAGGAAAGGCAGGTGTCTCCTACACAACAATTCCTTCCCTGAAAGATACAAGTGGTGCCCAGCTATTTTATCCTGCAACCATGTCTTCTTCCTCTGTTTGTGCCCCTTCATCCATCATTACATTCTCTAACTCTGCACAAGAAGCCTCCAAGCAGAGTTCTTCTCCAAAACCCCAGTCAAGCCTGTTTCAAAGTTGTGAGGATCCTGAAGAACAATCAGCCGAGGTCTTAACACCTCAGAACAGAAATGCCACAGACGATGGCAGCCTCCCATTTCATACCCCCACTTCCACTTCAGATGTGCCCACGAGTTCTGTCACTGGTCCTCTGTTTCCTGAGAACAGCTGCGGGTCCCTCATGGACTCCACTGTCAGAGACATTGCAGAAGACACATTAAGAGATATATTTAGGAATGATTTTTTGGTATTGGATAGCCTGTTAGGAGAAAACCACGACGTCCCAGAGGAAAAGGTGCCACCGGTCACAGCTAGCCCCTCCTCAGCCACAGACACTATGCCAGCTTCTTTTCTCCCCCCGTTCCAGAGAAGTGGAGAATCCAGTGCCTTCTTTCGTTTTGGCATCATGCCCTCACTGAATGAAACTCCCTCCACAAGGAACAGGAAACGTACACAACAGAAGCGATCTCAGAGTTTACCTGATATCATGTCACAGAAAAGCTTTGACAGGTTCACGCCTGAGATCTCTGATGATGGAAACAGTGAAATCTACAGGTTCCAGTGCACCAGTCCAGGCCTGTACCAGTGCAGTGTGACAGGCCTGGTGTTTAACATGGAGGGAGAAGGGGATGTGACTTACAGGATCGTCCACTGGGACCAGAGGCTGCTCGCCCAGCATCACAAGAAGCCTGCAGGACCGCTGTTTGACATCAAATGCCGGCAGCAGTCTGTCTGCCAGCTTCATCTGCCACATTGTGAGATCAGATCTACAGGTGCATGTCAGTTCTTGTCAGTGGCTCATGTGACCGACGAGGGCACCGAGTTCATCTTTCCACATGAGATAACAGAAACTCATGTTGTTATCAACATCACTGGATTTTCCCGTTTTGGTGTTGCCAGAGATAAAAACTCACCCCCTTACCCGATTAAGGCAGCTGTGTTTCTGTTCTACACTCCTCCAGTTGATTCTATATCCCTCCTTAATGTGTTGTTACTGCCAGGAAACGTTGTGCTCAGGGACGTGCAGAACCAACGGGAGAAAAGAAATGCATGTGAGAGATACATAGAGGTGCCCCCACAGTGTCGGCTCTACCCAAAGCAGAAGTACGTGCTGTCAGCGTCTCACAAAGATACATCAATTCGAATACAACCAAAGAAGGCAGAATTCGACTGTGAAAACTACCATAATTTCTTGACCACATTCCAAGTCATTCTGAAAGACAAGATGGAAAGTATTAAGCTGCTTCTGAGAGATCGTGACAGTTCCCACTGTGTATGGAGAAATCGAGTTTATCTTTCATCAGCTGCGGTCAGGAGACCCCAGGTTCAGGGAGGTCAGGATCTCACCTCTGTTGAGATTTTGCGCTCTGTATGGGAGCCCTTCATCAACAGGGTATCAGGACCTATGCTCAAAAGTCTGTTGGACAGGCTTCATCACAACGGGGTGATAAGTAAGTCCGAGAGGGAGGCAGCAGATGTGAAGCAAAACAAAACAGAAATGGCCAGTTTTGGTATCAGCATGGTGATGGACAAAGGGGAGCGTGCTAGTTTAGAGATGATCACATTTCTCTGTGAGGAAGACAAGTATCTCTCTGAAACCCTTGGGTTGATGTGAAAACACAACTAACCAAGTAGTGATGAAGATAAAATGATAAAGGAAGAACTGCGTTACTCATTGGCATCAGAAACAGTCTGTCACCATTTAAACTCAATGGCCGCCCAAAACTTCTCTTGTGCCATAATGTGAACATATCCTCATGACCATAAAATTTGACCAAAGAATAAAAATGGGACGAGGTGTCGGTGTTCCTCAGCACCCAAACTACTGTCAGCACTTCTCCCCTCAGATATTCAGCTTGTGAGGGTGTCATGTTGATGTCACACGTCATAATCCATAGGTTTTGTAAATTTGATGAAATGGTGCCTTCCTTTGAATGTTTCACCCAAAGCGTGATGTCGCCTCAGAAGCTTCAGAGCTCGTCGATACAGACATTTATCAATACATAGAATTTACTGTTATTGTGCCATAAATGTGTAAACATGTCAGAGTGTGTGTGACACTTTTGTACAGTGTAGGAAAATGTTTTGTTTTGTTTTTTTTTTACTTTGGGGAATCTCAAGAGGAAATTCAGAGGGACGTCACCACAGTCTCACTGGTCTGGTCTTTCTTTTTAATCAGTGATCAGTCACCAGTAACCGGGACAGTTTTGTCGTATACAGTTTTGGGCTAATTTCAGAAAAAAACGATGTAATGAAGCACAGCTCCTCCCTCTGACCAAGTCAGAGCTGTGTCAGAGCCTAAAGGACGTCCTGCACTGCTACACACACTTGATGCTGTAGCCAAACCACAGTTTTACTATATTATACTGACATCCATTATCTTTCTGTAATCACACACGTGTCTTTTTGCACACTTCTTACTCATGTGCGCTATACATATGCACTGTCCTTTTTTAATCATTTGAGGTACTGAGTTTTTCTTAACTGCAAAACTTTGTATTATATTTTTACCAGCCTTTTTCAAGTTAATATTTTCTTATTTTTTGTATTATTGTCACAGCTGTTTTCTAAGAAAAGATGTCATTTTAAGCTAGCTGTGTTTCTATTGGACGACGACATGTGGTCCCTCTCAACAACATGTGTTAGGAAGCATTGACTTTGTGCTGTTTTTATATTAGAACAATTTTTGGTTTTGAAAAGTAAAACAGATGTGTGTTGTCCTTAACTAGTCGCCCAGACGTTAGAATAATGCCTTTTTTTGGAGTAAAATGTTTGATATTGTACCTCAATATATGTCTTATATGTAATGATGTATTTCTTAATAGCACTGCAGTATATGTTTTATAATATGTAATGATGTATTTCTTAAGTGCACTTGAGCATATGCTTTATAATCAATATATGTTTTATAATATGTAATGATGTAGGTTTATATTTTTCTTCTAAACAAGCTTACAATTTTGTGTGTTATACCTTGACAGTTTCGATTGCTGTCTCTGCAGACATCATCAGAACGGTCACGTGATGTTGCTGTGACGTCTGATAGGTGTGTTATATCCAGGTTGTCATTCCACCTGAGTGGTAGAATGACTGTGCCACCTGGTGCCAGGTACCAGAGGGCGTTTATCCCTGCTGTCCGTCAGTCCATCTGCTGTTTAGAAGAAAAATATAAACCTAAGTTATTTTTGTAGGCAAAATGAACCTATTTAGTATACAATGTGTAATGATTTCTTAATTGCACTTCAACGTATGTTTTATAATCAACATATGTTTTATAATATGTGATGATGTATTTCTTAATTGCACTTTTATACATAGGGTCTCTGCAGAGGCCTGGAAACCCTGTGAAGTTGTTGGAAATTAATTCCTGCAGTTTGCGCTGTCTGTCCAGTCATTTGGTGATTATATCATGTTGAACTTCTGAAAGTTTCAATTTCAGTATGGAAATATCTGCATCTAATGATTCTCAAATATGTACAATAAGCAAAACAAGCTTTCTCTGTGACAAATTGCCAAGTTAATGATTAATGATGAGTTATGATAAATTAATTAGAGCTAGCTCTACAAAGTGTCCATCAGCTGCAGGTCAAGTTAAACCCAGCAGGCTGGTTACTTTAGCAAACCTGCTGGCAAAAAAAATAAAGGTATGACACTGAATGAAGATTTTTTTTCCAGAAAGATGGAAAGAGCAGTTCTTTTATTTCCCTCTGGGAGCTAAAAGTCAAACCTGTCTGCTGTGTGTTTGCTGCATTTCTCTCTTCTGCTTCATGTAATTCTACATTTTGTGTTATTTTCATGAGCCAACAGGCACCAAACTGATTGATTTCAAATAATAAATCAGAAAGTGGCCTGAAATATCCATGTGTGGACTCATATTGTGCAGACTCTGGATGTTTTTCTGTCATTTCTTCTTTGACACTGCAGCGCTTGGCAGCCAGACAGGCTCCACTCTGCCTCTCACATCTGTTCCTCCTGAATTTTTACAAAACGGAGGAACAGTCCGACGCTAAACTCCATGAAGTGGATGCAGGCTGGACCAGAGTTGTTGCTGCGATCCAGAGGAGCAACATGGACATGAAGGTAAACAGCAATAATGTCACATGTTTCACTCTTTAAGGCCTGAATGTGTTGAAAACCAAAGCAGCTCTTGTTGCCTGAGCTTTGTCTCTCCGGCTGCTTCAGTGGAATCCATGTGCAAATAATCTCACTGGGAAATGTGGAATAGAAATCTGTACCATCTGCAGATCTGTGTTCAGTTTTGCAAGTGAATGTGGAGATGAATCTGTAAATGTGGTCATAAAGTCTGAGTACACACGTGCAGATTCCTGTACACAGTCACAGATTTCAGTACGCTTTCAGAGATTCTTTTGCACATTTTCAAATCTCTCTTCTAATAATTCTGCTACAATAATCTCCTCATAGTCATCACTGTAAATGTAGCAGCCACAGGTTTTGGTAATAAAATGGCCTGAGGTGTGAAAAGTGAGCACATGTGAAGCCTGCTCTCTCTCAGAGTGTCAAGTTGTTGCTGCATTAACCTGGAAGAGGTGATGTGATGTTGGACTCTCACTGCTGCGTGTCCTTTGGGCTCAGGAGCCGAGGAGCTGAAGTTGGAGAAATGGAGTGCAGTCAAAAGTAAAAACTCTGAAATGGAAGAGAGGAAAAGTGAGAAGTTTCACAAAATGAAACGACGTCGGCTCTTGAGCAGATATTCTTGGATGCTCTCCCTCCTGAGGCTGAAACTGAAGCGGCAGCACTTCAGCCTGCAGGAAATAATCCAGAACTTTCTCTTCCTCCCAAAGCAGAGACTCCACAGAACAAACCATCAACCAGCGACAGGTTTACTGAAGCGTCAGCCACGTCGCCGCGGTTTTGGAAGTGTGGGAGGAAACCGGGAAGACCACACCCACTCCCACAAAGGGGGCGGGACCATATGCTGAAGCCCCGCCCTTCCTGCTGTGAGGCCACAGTGTTTCCACTGGGTCTGTTGGAAATGACATCCTTCTTAAGAGCGAGCACTCATCTTGAAAAAAAAATCCATCAGGATGAGACCATCTTAGGGCTGTGTGTGTGTGTGTGTGTGTGTGTGTGTGTGTGAGGGTCAAAGGGAAGCAGGGCTTGTTGGAGATGAGAGGGGCAGGGGGTTTGGCAATGTGTGTGTGTGTGTGTGTGTGTGTGTGTGTGTGTCTCTGGAAGATCTCATCATATTTTTTTTCAAGATGAGTGTGAAATAAAATAAAAAGTCACTTTAGGAAGAAACAGAGGAACTTTTGGCCGAAGCTGGACTTCTTCTGCTCGTCCTCCCTTTTCTTCTTCTTCTCCTCTTTTTTTCTGCACCTTCTCCATCAGTTTGTCCCTCCAGCGGAGCTCCTCCCTCCGTCTGTCCTCCTCCTGTCAGCTCAGCCTCTTCCTCCTGTGCGTCTCGACGTCCTTCACGTGCTGCTTTACACACCACCTGCTTTTTGTCATTATGTGAAGCATTTTTTTGTTGTTGTTGCCATGGTTTGTAGCAGTTAAAGCAGAGAGAGAGAGCAGTTTCATCAACTACTGAACTGAGCTTTTTTTTTTTTTTTTTTTGCCTGACTGACAGTTTTATTGATCACTAAGAGCAATGACTTGGAATGAAGTTGGTTCAGTGTTAAAAAAAAAAAAAAAAAAAAGTACACTGGTAGGCTAGATTATTTTTATTATCGTTAGAATAAAAGAATTATGAGATCCATTCCTGACATTAGAGCTGGCCATTACATGCATCTGCGTGCTGTAAAGGCTATCGGAACCAGTACTACTCTGTCTACTCTGCGAAAATATTCCCAAACAAAGCGAGCTGCTGGCGCCGGCGTCCTCTGGCAGGCTAAATGTGTGTCGTTACCATAAACATTAGAATAAACGTGCAAAACATTTTTTCCTCTTTCCCGTCATTACATTTCCCGGGAAATGGGAAATGGTTTTAATGATATTTCCCGGGAATCCATTCTTTTGATGGTGGCCTTCTGCTCCTGCATGACCTCCTGGAGCTCAGCGATCTTCCTGGCTCTGTGCTCTTCTTGGAGCTTCATCTTTTGGGCCAGCAGGGACATCCTCTGCTCCCTCACCCTGTCTCTCTCCTTGTGAGCCTCCAGGAGACTCCCAGGGTCTGTCTCAGTCGAAGGGCTAGATGACTACTAGGTTGCAGCCGACAGTGCCCACGTAGGAGGCGTCTGACGTAGGTGCCAATATCGCATTTACCGGAAATAAAAGTTTGGTGAATTGGGACGGTGTAGCCTGCAGAGGATTCCTACGTCATTATTATCGAGGCTTCCCGAAGCGCATTGGAGTGATGCAGCGTAAAATGCCGAAGTAGGTTTGGGAGGTGTGTCAGTGAACACCTGTACATGAAACAAAATGATAAGCAGCTTCAACGCTCTCAAGGTGAACAACATTGATTCTGTGGTTTTATGTATTTTATTTTATTTTGTCTTCGTGAAGATGCAGAAAATTACTAATTATTATTATTACCACTCTGGCAGCATTAATATTACAGATTTTTCTGATTGCTTAGGTACTGTCTTTGAAACTAGAGGCTATTTTTGTTAAAAAAAAAAAAAAAAAAAAAGTGTGTTTTTTGTCACTACAGTACACACACACACACACACATACACAATCATGTGAATAAGCAACAGTAAACAGCGAGTGCAGCGAGTCTTCATCTGCAGCTCGAAATAAAGTTTGAGGAAAAAACCTTTTCTCTTATTTGATAATGTGTTATGTCCTGAATACACATCCACACTGTACACATGTGGATACCTGTGTGTGTGTGTGTCCTGCAGAGAAAGAGACAGCACAACACACACACACGTTTCAACTTTAATTGTGTTGTAAATTGTGTCATTTTATTGTGGGCTCACTATATATAATTCAAAGTGAGATTATTGTTCCTCAAACCCATGGACACCATTTCACACTCTTTCACTGTTGTAAAATGCAACAATTTTCTATCATTTTCCCATGACAAAATTGACTGGACTCACTATATATAATTCAAAGTGAGAATATTGTTGATAGTTACACATAATCTATTAATGTGGCTGTATGGACCTATTCTGTATGTGTTTGTGTTGTCAAAAAGAGAAATTGTTCACCGAGCTGTCTTGTCTTTTAGGACAGTATGGAAGAGGATACTACAACTTGCCATGGTTTGATGTGCTTCATCTGTGGTGGTCCTGGGACTGGAATACAAAAACTCTCAAAAGTCACTCACAAAGGCTATCAGCAGCTATTATCTTATTCTGAGATCGTGGCTGATGCAGCATATATACATATATATATATATATATATACACTATATTACCAAAAGTATTCGCTCACCCATTCAAATGATCAGAATCAGGTGTCCTAATCACTTGGCCTGGCCACAGGTGTATAAAATCAAGCACTCAGGCATGCAGACTGTGAAACAAGACATTTGTGAAAGAATGGGCCGCTCTCAGGAGCTCAGTGAATTCCAGCGTGGAACTGTCATAGGATGCCACCTGTGCAACAAATCCAGTCGTGAAATTTCCTCGCTCCTAAATATTCCACAGTCAACTGTCAGTTCTATTATAACAAAATGGAAGCGTTTGGGAACAACAGCAACTCAGCCACGAAGTGGTAGGCCACGTAAAGTGACGGAGAGGGGTCAGCGGATGCTGAAGCGCATAGTGCAAAGAGGTCGCCGACTTTCTGCACAGTCAATTGCTACAGAGCTACAAACTTCATGTGACCTTCAGATTAGCCCAAGTACAGTACGCAGAGAGCTTCATGGAATGGGTTTCCATGGCCGAGCAGCTGCAGCCAAGCCACACATCACCAAGTGCAATGCAAAGCGTCGGATGCAATGGTGTAAAGCGCGCCGCCACTGGCCTCTAGAGCAGTGGAGACGCGTTCTCTGGAGTGATGAATCACGCTTTTCCATCTGGCAATCTGATGGACGAGTCTGGGTTTGGAGGTTGCCAGGAGAATGGTACATTTCAGACTGCATTGTGCCGACTGTGAAATTTGGTGGAGGAGGAATTATGGTGTGGGGTTGTTTTTCAGGAGCTGGGCTTGGCCCCTTAGTTCCAGTGAAAGGAACTTTGAATGCTTCAGGATACCAAAACATTTTGGACAATTCCATGCTCCCAACCTTGTGGGAACAGTTTGGAGCGGGCCCCTTCCTCTTCCAACATGACTGTGCACCAGTGCACAAAGCAAGGTCCATAAAGACATGGATGACAGAGTCTGGTGTGGATGAACTTGACTGGCCTGCACAGAGTCCTGACCTGAACCCGATAGAACACCTTTGGGATGAATTAGAGCGGAGACTGAGAGCCAGGCCTTCTCGACCAACATCAGTGTGTGACCTCACCAATGCGCTTTTGGAAGAATGGTCAAAAATTCCTATAAACACTCTCCTCAACCTTGTGGACAGTCTTCCCAGAAGAGTTGAAGCTGTAAGAGCTGCAAAAGGTGGACCGACATCATATTGAACTCTATGGGTTAGGAATGGGATGGCACTTCAGTTCATAGTATGAGTAAAGGCAGGTGAGCGAATACTTTTGGTAATATAGTGTATATACACACACACACGCTACTCACAAAAAGTTAGAAAGTTAGGGATATTTGGCTTTTGGGTGAAATTTATGGAAAATGTAAGAAGTTCACGCTACAGTGATATTATATCATGAAAGTAGGGCATTTAAGTAGAAGCATGCACTGGTGATTTCCTCATCTCAAACAATTTATTGAAACAAAAGCCAACAACAGTGGTGGATATACCACAACAAAAAATGTCAGTGTCAATAACTTGTCATGTGCTCTTGAGCATCAATTACAGCTTGACAACGACGTCTCATGCTGTTCACAAGTCGACTTATTGTCTGCTGAGGCATGGCATCCCACTCTTCTTGAAGGGCGGCCCTCAGGACATTGAGGTTCTGGGGTACAGAGCTCCGAGCCTCTACACGGCGACTCAGCTGATCCCTTAGGTTTTCTATGGGATTTAGGTCTGAGAAAGTGCAGGCCACTCCATCTGAGGTAACCCAGTCTCCAGCAACCGTTCCCTAATGATATTGTACGACCTCGATGAGCTGGAGCATTGTCGTCCATGAAGATGAAATTAGGCCTGTGTTGTTCATGCAGGGGCACAATGACTGGATTAATGATGTTATTCAGGTAGTATGGGCTTGTCACTGTACCATTCACAAAGTGTAGGGCAGTTCTGTATTGACTAGACACACCTGCCCACACAGTAGCACCACCACCAAAGGCTCGTCTGGTGACAACAGTGGCTGATGCATAGCGCTCTCCTTGACGTCTCCAACATCGTTGGCGGCCATCATTTCTGCTCAACATGAATCGGCTTTCATCAGAGAACAGCACTGAGGCCCACTGGTCCCTCGTCCAGCGTAAATGCCCCCTGGCCCATGCAAGACGATGACACCTGTGCCTGGTGGTGTGGTCAGGTACCCTTGCAGGTCGTCTAGCACGCAGACCATGCTGATGTAAACGGTTTCGAATCATCCGGTTCCGCAGGGCACTGTTCACAATGAAGCGGTCATCAGTGTGGGATGTGTCCAAAGGACGTCCACTTCTATGCCTTTCTGTGACTCTTCCAGTCTCTCTGTATCTCTGTTGCAACCTGCTGATGACACTCTGTGACAATTCTAATTGAACCAGGAAATTTATTGGTCGATTCATGGATCAAACACCTGATGTGAATTTTGCCGTTAAACTCCTTGTTAGAGAACAGCAACTTGTGCAAAAAGTACTGAAACACTGAAAAGTTGGACATGTGCATTCAAAAGTTTACAGAAGGTCACATTAAGGTCACCTGTAAAGGTTATAATGCACTATAGGTTCATCCTGAAATTCCACCCGAAAGCCGAATATCCCTAACTTTTTGTGAGTTATGTGTGTGTGTGTGTGTGTATATCTATATATATACAGTACAGGCCAAAAGTTTGGACACACCTTCTCATTCAATGCATTTTCTTTATTTTCATGACTATTTACATTGTAGATTCTAACTGAAGGAATCAAAACTATGAATGAACACGTGGAGTTATGTACTTAACAAAAAAAGGTGAAATAACTGAAAACATGTTTTATATTCTAGTTTCTTCAAAATAGCCACCCTTTGCTCTGATTACTGCTTTAAACACTCTTGGCATTCTCTCCATGAGCTTCAAGAGGTAGTCACCTGAAATGGTTTTTCAACAGTCTTGAAGGAGTTCCCAGAGGTGTTTAGCACTTGTTGGCCCCTTTGCCTTCACTCTGCGGTCCAGCTCACCCCAAACCATCTCAATTGGGTTCAGGTCCGGTGACTGTGGAGGCCAGGTCATCTGCCGCAGCACTCCATCACTCTCCTTCTTGGTCAAATAGCCCTTACACAGCCTGGAGGTGTGTTTGGGCTCATTGTCCTGTTGAAAAATAAATGATGGTCCAACTAAACGCAAACCGGATGGGATGGCATGTCGCTGCAGGATGCTGTGGTAGCCATGCTGGTTCAGTGTGCCTTCAATTTTGAATAAATCCCCAACAGTGTCACCAGCAATACACCCCCACACCATCACACCTCCTCCTCCATGCTTCACAGTGGGAACCAGGCATGTGGAATCCATCCGTTCACCTTTTCTGCATCTCACAAAGACACGGCGGTTGGAACCAAAGATCTCAAATTTGGACTCATCAGACCAAAGCACAGATTTCCACTGGTCTAATGTCCATTCCTTGTGTTTCTTGGCCCAAACAAATCTCTTCTGCTTGTTGCCTCTCCTTAGCAGTGGTTTCCTAGCAGCTATTTGACCATGAAGGCCTGATTGGCGCAGTCTCCTCTTAACAGTTGTTCTAGAGATGGGTCTGCTGCTAGAACTCTGTGTGGCATTTATCTGGTCTCTGATCTGAGCTGCTGTTAACTTGCCATTTCTGAGGCTGGTGACTCGGATGAACTTGTCCTCAGAAGCAGAGGTGACTCTTGGTCTTCCTTTCCTGGGTCGGTCCTCATGTGTGCCAGTTTCGTTGTAGCGCTTGATGGTTTTTGCGACTCCACTTGGGGACACATTTAAAGTTTTTGCAATTTTCTGGACTGACTGACCTTCATTTCTTAAAGTAATGATGGCCACTCGTTTTTCTTTAGTTAGCTGATTGGTTCTTGCCATAATATGAATTTTAACAGTTGTCCAATAGGGCTGTCGGCTGTGTAGTAACCTGACTTCTGCACAACACAACTGATGGTCCCAACCTCATTGATAAAGCAAGAAATTCCACTAATTAACCCTGATAAGGCACACCTGTGAAGTGAAAACCATTTCAGGTGACTAGCTCTTGAAGCTCATGGAGAGAATGCCAAGAGTGTGCAAAGCAGTAATCAGAGCAAAGGGTGGCTATTTTGAAGAAACTAGAATATAAAACATGTTTTCAGTTATTTCACCTTTTTTGTTAAGTACATAACTCCACATGTGTTCATTCATAGTTTTGATGCCTTCAGTGAGAATCTACAATGTAAATAGTCATGAAAATAAAGAAAACGCATTGAAGGAGAAGGTGTGTCCAAACTTTTGGCCTGTACTGTATATATATATAGATCTATATATATATATATCTATATATATATAGATATATATATATAGATCTATATATATATATATATATATATATATACACACACACATACACACACACACACATATATATATATATATATATGTGTGTGTATACATATATATATATATATATATATATATATATATATATATATATATATATATATATATGTGTGTGTGTGTGTGTGTGTGTGTGTATATATGTGTATATATATAAATATATTAGAAATTAGACCGGTCTTTTAATTCTTTAATCTAATTCCTAATTATTTAATTCTAATTTTATCTGTTTCTTTTCCTTGAGTTAACTTTCTTTCTTTTTCTCTGTTATTTTTTCATTAAACAGTTTTCTTCACCTTACATTAAAAGAAAACAACATACATTCATTGAAAATTTACAGGATATCCAAAAAGTTCAGTGTTCACTTAATATTCAGTTCAATCTTATCAATAGAATTTCTACAACACAAATATCTTATGTAATATATAATTCAGTTCAGTTCTGTTGTCGTATCCAATCCAGTTTTTTATCAGTTCAGTGTTAGTTATCCAAACCGTGCGGGTTAGGGTCCAATTGTGCCTAACGGGTTACAGGTCCTGGGGTAGGCTCGCCATTGAATCATATCGAGGTGTGTACGCTGGTTGCGGTTTCACAGAAGAGAAAAATGGGTGGGGTCCTTGTCCACTGTCGGGCTGTCTTCGCAGGTCGGGCAAAAAACCTGGCCAAAACCGTCTTCAACTGTTTCACAAATCACCACTGGGATGTAGCAGGGTATATTGTCCATTTTGAAAAGAATAATTTCCCTTATAAGTGTTTAGATTTCCGCTGGATCATCTGTTAGTTTTTTTCCATGGGGTTTCTGTCTTTTTCTTCCGTTGGTGTCTGTCAGTTGGGCTCAGCGGCTCGCGCATAGTATTTACTATTTATCTCACCTCTTAAAGACACAGTAGCACATTAAATGGAGGGGGAAACATTTAACATGAAATGGGATATGAATATATATAAACATATAATATATGTTTATATTTTTATGGTTATTAATATTATATTTATATATTTATCATATATTTATTGCTGTTTCCCAACCATGGGTTACATATCTTTTAAGCTAACATAACAAGCTAATAGATGTAAGTAGCCGAGCTACAACCGGCTGCTAACAATAGCTAACAACAACAACACGTTCATCTCATAATCAAAGTGTTTTTGATAATTACCTCTCTCCTCAAACGTAGCTGTCGCTCATTCCGACCACGAATACGGCGGTTTGCCAGCAGTAACTGTGTTTTCCGCCTCTGGTTCATGATGTAAGCTTGCAAAGTAACGAGCAGCGCCTGCATAGCAACGATCATGTCCTCCATGTTGGTTGTTGCGATTCTGAGTGTGAGTCTCGCAGACCTACACCCACACTGCGTGTCATTACGTTTTCCGCTGACGTAATGACATGGCTCTGACTTAGCTCCGGCTGGCCGCTGGCCGGTGGAAAAGCAAACCGGTTCTTTGTTGGCACCAGTTTAGCACCAGTTAAGCACCGGCTCTAGCACCAGCTCCGAACTAGCACCAGGTTCTTTCTGGTCGAAAAGGGGCATTAGTGGAGCTGCCGGTGGAGGAGGGAGGGAAAAAGAAAAGGATGGACAGGAGTTCAAAATAATACTGAGATTTGGAGAAGAGAGGGGGATTTCTTCAATGAGTCCGGTGAAGTTGACAACTGTGTTGAAAAATCAGGTTGGAGAGATACACATGGCTAAGGTTTTGGCGGATGGAAATTTGTTGATTATTTGCGGGAGAGAAGAGCAGAGAATGCGAGCTGGTAGGATTAAATTGGACGGTTTAAAGTGGTAAGTGTAAGTCGCATTGAAAAGAGAAGTAAGTGGAGTAAGGGAGTGATATGGGGGGTGCCAGTTGGTGTCACGATGGAGGAAATCAAAACACACATAAAAGGAAGAAAGGTCATGGGGGTTCACCGATTACAGGCAGGGGCACCGTCAGGAATTTTGGGCCCCATGAAAAAAAAAATATAAATATATTTACTCGATGATGGTTTAATAATTTTATATTAGTTTTTACCTATTTTTGGGGGCCCTGTCAGGCAAGGGCCCTTGGAATTGTCCTAACTTTTCCCCCATATATGGCGCCCCTGATTACAGGTAACTCGAGAGGGAGTGAGGACAGATAATGAAGGTCTGGTACTTGAGTTTGAAGAGGAAGTGATTCCGAAGAAGGTGACACTCTGGTTCCTGAGCTATAATGTTAGAGAATACATACCAAAACCAATGAGGTGCTACAATTGCCAAAGATTTGGCCATACAGCAAAAGTGTGCAAAGGCAGGAGGTGTGCTAGATGTGGTGAGGATCATGAGTATGGGAAATGTAAACATGAGCAACCTAAATGTTGTAACTGTGGTGGGAATCATAGTGTGGCCTATGAGGGATGTCTAGCGATGAAGAGAGAGAGGGGAATACAGAAGGTGAGGGCTCAGAGTAATATCACTTATGCAGAAGCTGTGAAGGTGGTGAATCAGAGTAATGAATATGGTGAAATAAGTGGAACAGGAAGGCGACCTGCAGAGGAATCACACCAGCTAAGTGAGGGAAAAGTAATGGTGGATTTGAAGAAACTAGTCACTTTCATAGCAGGAGGAGAGGTCAAAAACTGAGAGAATCCAGATAATAGTAAAAGTGGCAGCCCTTCATCTTGATGTTACAGGATTAACCTGGGAAGAGGTGCAAAGTGACCTCAGTATGCAGGCAACCCAAGATCAGTCATGGGTTGGATAGTAGTGTTAATGATTCTCCTGTTACAATGGAATGCTAGAAGTTTGATGGCTAATGGACAGGAATTTAAAAAATATGTAAGTGAGTTATCCAGTAAACCTGATATTATTTGTGTGCAAGAGACATGGTTGAATTCACAGTTAGATTTTAGATTGGCAGGATATGTTTCTGTTAGATGTGATAGGGAGGGGGGAGTAGGGGGAGGATGTGCAGCGTTTATAAGTGAAGATGTTACATACAGGGAAGTGATAGTAGGAACTGAGCAGGAGTATGTAACTGTAAAGATATGGACAAGTGAAGGGGAAATTATGATTATAAATTATTACAATCCATGCCGAAAACTAGACATAGAAAAATTATCACAAATTAAAGGGGTCGATGAGAACAAGGTGGTGATGTGTGGGGATTTCAATGCTCATAGTACATTGTGGGGAGGAAAGAGAACAGATGCAAATGGAGAAATAGTTGAGGATTTATTAGAGGGAAAGAATATGGTATGTTTAAATGATGGGAGAGGGACGAGAATAAATGTACACACAGGGAACACTTCAGTACTTGATTTAAATCTAGTGTCTAGTAATTTGGCTGGGATATGTGAGTGGGATGTATCAGAAGAAACCTCTATAGGTAGTGATCATTTTCCAATAGTGTGTAAAATATTACAGTTTTTTTCAATCGCTTTACCTCCTCTGTCAACTCAGAAACCCTGGTATCAAAACAGCTAATACATAGGCCTAATGAGAGGTACTCTTCCCAAAATAACACATTTTGTTTGCAAAAGGCTCTTACCATGACAAAACATTTCAAACATGCAGCAAAAGCACATTTCGTCTCCACCCATATGAGGGACGAAAAATGACAAAACAATAAATAAATGAATAAATAAATAAATACGCATATAAATATATAAATGCATAAATAATTAAATTAATAAATATTTCTACATTTATTTATTTATTTCTGTTTTTATTCATGCATTTATTTATTTATTTGTGTATTTATACATTTATGCATGCATTTATTTATTTATTTTTACATTTATTTATTTATTTCTACATTTATTTATTCATTTGTGTATTTATATATTTATTTTTACATTTATTTATTTATACTTTTATTTATTTCTACATTTTTTCATTTATTTATTCCTACATTTATTTCTGTATTTCTACATTTCCACATTTATTTATTTCTGTATTTCTGTGTCGTATGTTAATAAGGTGGGCGGTTCTTACATTAGTCTTAAGCACGATTGGTCAACTGAGCAAATCAGACAGAAGCAAACGATTCATGCATGGATGAACCATGAAACTGGAAGTAGTCGGTGGGTGCATGATTTACCACATCATTCGCCAGTGACCTTAAATCACTGACGATGGCTCTCAAAACACTTTCCATTGCGTTTTACACAGTAGCTAGTAGGGCATTAATGTAAACATCGACCCGTCGAAAGTCGAAGAAACACACCCCCCCCCCCACACACACACACGGTCGGCGCTCCACTACAGCCTCCTCACCCCCCCGGTCGCCCGGTCGGTGCTCCACTACAACCCCTCCCTCCCTCCGGTTGGAGCCCCGCTAGCCCCCCAAAAAATCTCCCGGTGTTGACGGGTCGACGTAACGTCGACGACATTGAAAAGTCGGCGTGGAAAAGTCTGACGTTGTTAATGCCCATAGACATAATATACGTATATTATGTCTATGGTTAATGCCCTAGTAGCTAGCTAGTCCACTGCTATCCACTACTACTGCCAGTCCAGGCAGTAGTAGCGCCCACCTTATTAACATACGACACAGAAATACAGAAATAAATAAATGTGGAAATGTAGAAATACAGAAATAAATGTAGGAATAAATAAATAAATGTAGAAATAAATAAATAAATGTAGAAATAAAAGAAGGAATAAATAAATGAATAAATGTAGAAATAAATAAAAGTATAAATAAATAAATGTAAAAATAAATATATAAATACACAAATGAATAAATAAATGTAGAAATAAACAAATAAATAAATAAATGTAAAAATAAATAAATAAATACATGCATAAATGTATAAATACACAAATAAATAAAGAAATGCATGAATAAAAACAAATAAATTAATAAATAAATGTAGAAGTATTTATTAATTTAATTATTTATGCATTTATATATTTACATGCGTATTTATTTATTCATTTATTTATTGTTTTGTCATTTTTCGTCCCTTGTACACCCAATACAACTTGCAGTCAAGCGAGCTAATCCAGCCACTCACTCACTTCATACTCAACACCAAAATGCAACACACCCTTTTCAGTCTGCGCAGGTTCAACCTTACTTTTTCCTGTGTGTATTGCAGTCTTATTTTTTTTTGACAATTTACATCGTTACATTTTGTAAAGCAAGTAGCAAAAGCCAATATTTCCCTCAAACAACTCAACTTCTGCCCAAATGAGTAGATTCCTTCAGTCAGCTCTACTGTACTGTAACACAGCTGACAGCAGAATACAAAATACAGCTGTCAGTTTGAACAAGGTTCTCCTGTGAGCTACACATTCAAATGTGAACTTACAGGAAAGAACTGCATCCAAACTCAGAAAGACTTTGAAGTGAAATTTTACTGTATTGATGGCAAAAACTGAAATACTGTAATTCACATACAGTATTACACAGAAAAACTCAAAGGAGTTGAAAAAAAAAATACAGAATACAATTTATAGGCCCCCTTTTTGTAGGTGCATACTGATTGATTGGTGAATGGTGATTTGTGGAAAGGGTAGTGATGCAGGTGCACGAGTGATTTCACAGTGATGCAGGTCATTTCTATCAGCTGTGAGCAGATGTTTTGCTTTTGACTACCATAGTGAAGTCAATGGAGTCAGGGCCATGGAAATGACACGTGAGAAGTGTTGTGCAAAAGAGCGTGAAAAATGTGTGAATCCAATGAAAAGGTATGAACACATTTGCAAAAGAAAACATCTGCTGTGGTTTGGAGGTGAAGATGATGACAAAGTGGATCCCAGTTTCATTATACTGGAAAAAGCGATTGAAAAAAACTGTAATGCAAAGGCATAGGCCTCAAAAACAAGGACTGGGGAAGTGGGTTTTTAACTTAGCACAGTGAGTTTGAGTTTATTTGTGAGAGAGAAATAGATGAAATAGACCTTAATGAAGATACTGAGGAGATTGAGGGGAAATTTAAAAGTATATTATTCGATTGCTGATGATGGGGCCTTGTGGAAAAGGGGGGAATATTAATCATATTACAACAAAAATTCAAGAGGCAGTAAATGTTGTTGAAACCTGGTCATATCTATGGGGTTTCAAATTTTCAGTTGACAAATCTAAATCTGTATTATTTACTAGGAAAAGGAATACTGAAGGAAAGTTATATATGTATGGTCTAGGGATAGAGCAAGTGAAAGTATTCCGAATTTTGGGTGTATGGTTTGATGCAAAGTTGACATGGAATGAACATATTGATAAGGTAATTTATAAATGTAAAAAGGTATTGAATGTAATGAGATGCTTATCAGGATCAGAATGGGGAGCGAGCAGATGTGCTATGTAAAATATTTATATAGCATTGATTAGATCTGTTTTTGATTATGGATGTATTCCTTATGGTTCAGCAGCAAAAACTTCATTGAAAAAGTTGGATGTGGTGCAAGCTCAAGCACTGAGACGTTGCTGTGGTGCACGCAAAACAACCCCTGTGTCAGCTCTGCAGGTAGAAATGGAAGAAATGCCATTGTATCTCAGAAGGAAACAATTAATGGTAACCTACTGGGCAAATCTCCAGGGAAATACAGGAGACAAACACCCAATGGTAAAAGTGCTTCTTCCATGTTGGGAAAGAGAGAGATATAAGGGAGAATGTTTTGCATGGAGCAGTGGAAGAACAGCTGCAGAGATGGAATTAAGTCAGAGAAATTTAATTTCTGCTGTGCAATTAACAGTAACACCACCATGGTTTTTTTTCATCAGTTCATATTGACTTTCACATTCAAGAAATTGTGCAAAAGGTTGTGGAGATGTTGTGAGTTTAGTGGAGGAAAGACTACATACCATATATCATACATTTATTCCAGTATTTACAGATGGATCCAAAGACCCGCAAACTGGAAGAACAGGATTTTCCATTTTTATTCCACAGTTGAAGAATTCAATCAAAAGGAGGACATCTGATGGTTTGACTGTATACACTGTTGAGATGTTGGCAATATTAAAAGCTTTGCATTGGATTGAAGAATTAAGATTCCAGAAAGTTATTACATGTTCAGATTCAAGATCAGCATTACTATCAATACAATCATTCACATCTAGCAGCAGGCAGGATGTAGTTAATGAAGTCTATGAATCCATGTATAGATTTGAGAGGCAGGATAGAATAGTCACCTTTATGTGGATACCAGCTCATAGAGGAATTAAAGGCAACGAGATGGCTGATACATTGGCTAAACAAGCATTAAAACAACAGGAGAGTATGGCTGTTTCACTCAGTAAATGTGAAGCAAAAGGAATTATATAAAAAAAAATATATACACAAGGAATGACAACATGAATGGGATAATGGGGAGGTGGGAAGACACTTTCATGCAGTACAACGGGAAGTGGGCACGGTGAGATCAGTTAAAAAGAGCACTAAACAAGAAAATACACTACTCACAAAAAGTTAGGGATATTTGGCTTTCGGGTGAAATTTATGGAAAATGTAAAAAGTTCACGCTACAGTGATATTATATCATGAAAGTAGGGCATTTAATTAGAAGCATGCACTGGTGATTTCCTCATCTCAAACAATTTCTTGAAACAAAAGCCAACAACAGTGGTGGATATACCACAACAAAAAATGTCAATGTCTCAATAACTTGTCATGTGCTCTTGAGCATCAATTACAGCTTGACAACGACGTCTCATGCTGTTCACAAGTCGATTTATTGTCTGCTGAGGCATGGCATCCCACTCTTCTTGAAGGGCGGCCCTCAGGACATTGAGGTTCTGGGGTACAGAGCTCCAAGCCTCTACACGGCGACTCAGCTGATCCCATAGGTTTTCTATGGGATTCAGGTCTGGAGAAAGTGCAGGCCACTCCATCTGAGGTAACCCAGTCTCCAGCAACCGTTCCCTAATGATATTGTACGACCTCGATGAGCTGGAGCATTGTCGTCCATGAGGATGAAATTAGGCCTGTGTTGTTCATGCAGGGGCACAATGACTGGATTAATGATGTTATTCAGGTAGTATGGGCTTGTCACTGTACCATTCACAAAGTGTAGGGCAGTTCTGTACTGACTAGACACCTGCCCACACAGTAACACCACCACCACCAAAGGCTCATCTGGTGACAACAGTGGCTGATGCATAGGGCTCTCCTTGATGTCTCCAACATCGTTGGCGGCCATCATTTCTGCTCAACATGAATCGGCTTTCATCAGAGAACAGCACTGAGGCCCACTGGTCCCTCATCCAGCGTAAATGCCCCCTGGCCCATGCAAGACGATGACACCTGTGCCTGGTGGTGTGGTCAGGTACCCTTGCAGGTCGTCTAGCACGCAGACCATGCTGATGTAAACGGTTTCGAATGGTCTGACGTGACACTTGGGTGCCTCTCACCTCCCTTAAACGTACCTGGAGTTGAGTGGCATTCATCATCCGGTTCCGCAGGGCACTGTTCACAATGAAGCAGTCATCAGTGTGGGATGTGGCCAAAGGACGTCCACTTCTATGCCTTTCTGTGACTCTTCCAGTCTCTCTGTATCTCTGCTGCAACCTGCTGATGACACTCTGTGACACTCTAAGCTCAGTGGCCACTTCCGTCTGAGAACATCCTGTTTGAAGCCTCGCAATGGCGAGGTGCTGCTGATCAATTGTTAGGTGTCGTCTTGGTCTCATGATGTCAAAATGTGAACAGCATGATGAGGAGGACTGTTTAAATACCAATTCTAATTGAACCAGGACATTTATTGGTCGATTCATGGATCAAACACCTGTTGTGAATTTTGCCGTTAAACTCCTTGTTAGAGAACAGCAACTTGTGCAAAAAGTACTGAAACATTGAACAGTTGGACATGTGCATTCAAAAGTTTACAGAAGGTCACATTAAGTTCACCTGTAAAGGTTATAATGCATTTTAGGTTCATCCTGAAATTTCACCTGAAAGCCAAATACCCCTAACTTTTTGTGAGTAGTGTATGTTGACAGGGTTGAGGGTAGGTCACACTGGGTTGAATAAAACGCTTCACTTGATAAAAAAAAACATCCAACAGGCCTTTGTGATGTATGCTTAGTGGAAGAGTCAGTAGAACACGTCATTCTTCATTGCAGCAAGTATTCTAGAGAGAGAGTCAGTCTAAAGAACGAGATTAGACGGATTGGAATACAAGATCTAACACTGGGAAGTGTATTAACTGTTGGATTAGGGAAACTCATTCAATTTATGAAAGATACAGGGCTAAATAAGAGAATATAATTATTATTTATTTATCTAGTTATTTATTTATTTTATTTATTTTGTAGTGGGAATAGATAATTCTGGTTCACACTCCAGCACAGTAGGTGGCGGTAATGCACCTTAACGTTGCCATCCGCCATAAAATACAAAGAAGAAGAAGAAGCTTCGGCATCCGGTCGGCTCCGCTTCCGCCTCGCTGTTTCCTACCTGTCCCCAAGCTTCATGCCGGCGTCAGCGGCTCATCCTTGGTCGGTAAGTCGGCGTAGCCTCTGCTGGTTTAGTTACTTAACGAGTACAAATGGTTTAGTCAGTCATCGTGTCCTAATAAGCTCATAAACATGTGGCCAAGACCGAGGCGGCTGTGCTGAAGCCCCGCGTCCGCAGCAGGGAGGCGGCAGGCAGGAGAGGTTTGCTCCGGGCTGGAGGAGCTTCATGACGAGGCTTTAGACACAGAAACCAGACAGACTCCGACTGGAAAAACACACGGCAGCTGTATCAGCACGACAGAAAACTTTCCAGAAGAGACACGACAGAAATCCACCGTGTTTTTGACTCTTCAAAATCTCAACCGGAAGCCATAAACCCTCACAGGTACGACGGCGTATCGAGGCAGGGGGCGGATCTAGAAAAACAAGTGTGAGTGGTAGATTGTACTGTGGAGTGGAGGAGAGAGTCATGCAGCATTCACTTTCACTCAGACAGCAGACTTTCAGTTTTGTAAATTATCGATCAGCACTGACATTTAATTTAAATTAAATAATTTAAGCAGGGATGACAAGGCCTATTTTAAGGATGGGATGGAAAAATTAATCTGAAATTCTGAGAGTGCAGTGGTAAATTACAAGAACTGGGAAATTCAGAGATTATAAAGTCACTAATTTACAAGAAAAAGTACACAAAATAGTTTTCTTTTACCTTTTTAAAATTAATTTGTTGTCCTTTTTGTTTTGTTTTTTTAGTCAAGGAACATTTGATGATGTATTAAGGTCATTGTAGGAGGAAAAAAAATGAAGCTGGGGGAGGTGGGTAGGGTAATATTCTTGGTAAAATAACTCAGAATTAAGTGGTAAAAATTTGAAAATTCTAAGATTATGAAGTCACAAATTTACAAGAAAAAAATTGAAGAATTGTTTGGGGTTTTTTTTGGTCAAGGAGCCACATGTGTTGACTCTGTGAGGCTGAATCAGCCACACACTGCAGACTCTCACTGTGTATCAGACCCGCAGCCGATGAAAAATGAAGTGATGTGGTTCCTTAGCGCCCCACCTCCCCCACCACCCAAACACACACACACACACACACACTCCCCCCAAAACCTTTTTTTTCTCATTAACTTGTCACTTAATAATCTCAGAGTTTCTTGGAAATGTTCCACTTTAATCACATAACTTCTGTTTTTATTCTGTTTTTAAGTTGCAGACTAAAGGCAAAAATAAACAAATAAATAAATAAATGAATAAAGTAATTTTACTGATGCAGTAAGGAGGAAATCAGTAATAACATGGTGCATGGTTGGAAATTAATAGTCAGTTTCACTTAGTCACTCACCCCAATGCACCAATTGGACATAAGCCCTTTAAAACACATTAAAGCAGCATAGAAAACATGGCACCCAGCGACCCATGAGAATTTTAATTTCTCTGCTCTCTTTTAGGTTCCAGGAGGACGTGGAAAAAGCCCAGAGGAAGTCAAAGATAAAAGGGTGAAGGAAATAAGTTAAACCAGGAGAAAAGATGGGGAATTCACAGTGCTCACCGCCTGCCCCGATCAGGGCGGCGGTGCTGCTGTTCTACACTCCTCCAGTTGATCCTGATCCTACATCCTTCCTCCATGTGTTGGTGCTGCCTGGAAACGTTGTGATCAGTGACGTGCAGTACAGAAGGAGAAAAATAAATGCAGATGAGATGTACATAGAGACACTACCTCTCTGTAAACTCCAGCCAAATCAGGAGTACACACTGTCCATGTCTCCTGAGGATGAATCAGTTTTTATACAACCACAGAAGGCAGAATTTGACACCCATGTTGATAACTATTTTGCTCATTTTAAAGTGACTTTAGGACAAATCACGGAAAATATTCATCTGTCTCTCACAGACAGTAACAGCTCTCTCTGTGTATGGGAAAGGAAAGTTGATCTTCCATCAGCTGCCATAAGGAGGCCCCAGGGTCAGAGAGTTGTGGGTCTCTGTCCCGACATGAGTTTGCTCTCTATACGGAGCAGCTTCATCGACATATCGGGACAGAGTATTCCTTCCCCAGTTGATACAAGTGGTGCCCCTTCATCCAACATTACATTATCTGACTCTGCACAAGAAGCCTCCGAGCCGAGCTCTTCTCCAAAGCTCCAGTCAAGCCTGTTTCAAAGTTGTAAGGGTCCTGAAGAACAATCAGCCGAGGTCTTAACACCTCAGAACAGAAATGCCACAGAAGATGGCAGCCTCCAATTTCATACCCCCACTTCCACTTCAGATGTGGCTACAAGTTCTGTCACTGGACCTCCATGTCCTGAGAGCAGCCGCGGGTCCCTCATGGACTCCACCATCAGCACTGCAGAAGACACATTAATGGATCTACGCAGGTTGGAGTTTTCATTGAAAAGCCAGTTAGGAGAAAACCACGACGCCCCAGAGGAAAAGGTGCCACCGGTCACAGCTAGCCACCCCTCAGCCACAGACACTATGCCAGCTTCTTTTTTCGTTCCCTTCCAGAGAAGTGGAGAATCCAGCGCCTTGTCTCATTCTTGCAGCATGCCCTCACTGAGTGAAACTCCCTCCACAAGGAACAGGAAATGTACACGACGGAAGCAATCTCAGTGTTTATCTGATGTCACGTTACAGGACAGCTTTGAGGGATTCACACCTGAGATCTCTGATGGTGGAAACAGTGAAATCTACTGGTTCCAGTGCACCAGTCCAGGCCTGTACCAGTGCAGTGAGACAGACCTGGTGTTTAACATGGAGGGAGAAGGGGATGTGACTTACAGGAAAGTCCACTGGGACTGGAGGCTGCTCGCCCAGCATCACAAGAAGCCTGCAGGACCGCTGTTTGACATCAGATGCCAGCAGCAGTCTGTCTGCCAGCTTCATCTCCGACATTTTGAGATCAGATCTACAGGTGCATGTCAGTTCTTGTCAGTGGCTCATGTGACCGACGAGGGCACTGATTTCATCCTTCCACATGAGATAACAGAAACTCATGTTGTTATCAACATCACTGGATTTTCTGGGTATGGTAATGTGAAGGATGAAGTCTCACCGCTCAATCTGATCAATATTCAACTGTCTCTCACAGACAGTAACAGCTCCCTCTGTGTATGGGAAGGGCGAGTTGATCTCTCATCAGCTGCCATAAGAAAGCCCCAGAGTCAGAGTGTTGTGGTTCTCCGTCCAGACAATCGTTTGTTCTCTATACGGAAAGCTTTTATCGACAGAGTATCACAACCGATGCTCCAAAGTCTGCTGGATTGGCTTTTAGAGAAACGGGTGATAAATGACTCTGAGAATGAGGAAGCACATGGGATGCAGAACAGAGCAGACAAGGCTCGTTTTGTCATCGACATGGTGAGGAAGAAAGGGGAGCGTGCTAGTTCAGAGATGATCACATTTCTCTGTCAGGAGGACAAGTGCCTCTCTGAAACCCTTGGGTTGATGTGAAAACACAACTAACCAAATAGTGATGAAGATAAAATGATAAATGAAGAACTGACCATTTAAACTCAATGGCCGCCCAAAACTTATCTTGTGCAATAATGTGAACATATCCTAATGACCATAAAATTTAGATTGACCAAAGAATAAAAATGGGACAAGGTGTCGGTGTTCCTCAGCGCCCAAACTACTGTCAGCACTTCTCCCCTCAGATATTCAGCTTGTGAGCGTGTCTGTCCAAAGCACCTTGATTTCTCATGGAGGAAACACCGTAAACTCACAGTGGACCCAACCTTGGCTCATAATTTGGGTTCTTGTGTCCAGCCTGTGGACTGTAAAAAATTTGAGGAAAAAAAGCCTTTTAAAACTCAGGATACCAGAAATGTCATGTGATGTCTCACGTCATAATCCATAGGTTTTGTAAATTTGATGAAATGGTGCCTTCCTTTGAATGTTTCACCCAAAGCGTGACGTCGCCTCAGGGAAGCTTCAGAGCTCGTCGATACAGACATTTATCAATACACAGAATTTACTGTTATTGTGCCATAAATGTGTAAACACGTCAGAGTGTGTGTGTGACACTTTTGTAATGTGGGAATTTTTTTTTTTTTTTTTTTTTTGCTTTAAGGCATCTTGAGAGGAAATTCAGAGGGACGTCCCCACAGTCTCACTGGTCTGGTCTTTCTTTTTAATCAGTGATCAGTCGCCAGTAACCAGGACAGTTTTGTCGTATACAGTTTGGGGCTAATTTCAGGAAAAAAAAACGATGTAATGAAGCACAGCTCCTCCCTCTGGCCAAGTCAGCGCTGTGTCAGAGCCTAAAGGACGTCCTGCACTGCTACACACACTTGATGCTGTGTCATTTTGCAAGCTTCTTACTCATGTGCACTATACATATGCACTCTGTTGTATTTTTTTAATCATTTGAGTTATCATTTGTATTATCTAAGAACAGATGTTATTTTAAGCCAGCTGTTTCTAGTCACCCAGGGGCCCGTTGCACAAAAGTAGGATTAAGACATCCGGGATAAGTGAGTGAGCCGAGCTCAACGAATCCAAAACAAGAGCGTCCAGGCTCAATTGGTTGCACAAACGCCAAGCCAGGATCAGCAGACACGGATTCAACAAGCCAGCTGAAACCTATCCTGGATAAGTGCGCGCACGCGGCTTCCTCAGTAGACCCCACCATCGATCACAGATTCACCGATCCACCATGGCAGCGAGAGCAGCGTATTTCTCCCCCTCTGAGGCAGAAATCCTTATGGAGGCTTACGAGGAGGTGAAAGATCAAATAAAAAAGAAGGACAACACGGCCACTGCTATCAACAACGAGAGAAAGCGTGGAAAAGTACTGCAGACCGCCTGAATGCGTAAGTAGTGCGCAAATACACACTGACTGTTCCGCTGAAACCATCACAATTACAATCCAAATAGTTAATTAACATCTCCGAAAACGTAGTTGTACTCTGATTATTAATCAGTTGAAATTGTAAGTGAAATTGACTGCAGATGTGAGTGAAATTGTGTAAATGTAACTCCATCAGACTGTATAACAATTTGATAAATAGATGAGCTCACTGACTGAATTGAATTTCACTTTAGGATAAATAAAGTTCCTTTTATGTTATCCTTATATTTGCCCCTCATGCTCCATGCTCCTCTGCATGCACATCAAGATAAAAATCCCCCTCAGGTGCCCATGAGGCGGGTTTTTTGAATAGGAAATCCTTTCACAGCATTAATGTTTAGGTGAACATGACTTTTTGATATTGTCAGTTAATGAACACTGTACTTTGCTTGTGATGTCAGTTGATTGGTTTAATAGTCTTCATCTTATAATTTCAGATGGTCTGCAATGCTGACTGTCTGATCAGCAATGTTGTGGCAAAGTGGCCTGGCTCAGTCCATGACTCCCGAGTCTTTCAGACCTCTGGAATCTATCAGCACCTATCACAAGGTGAGCCACACAACCTCTATTAATAACCACTTTTTACATCATGGCTGTGTCAAGAATGTCACTCTATTTATGAGGCTGTGATGACGAGATTTTGTATTGACAGGTGAATTCTCTGGTGTGTTGCTGGGGTACAGGGGGTATACCTGCCAGCCTTTTCTCCTGACACCACAGACCCCCAGGGGGCACAGCAGGCCTTACAGTCCTGCCCATGCCAGGACAAGTGCCAGGACTGAAATGACCTTTGGCCTCCTGAAGGTGCTTTCACTGTCTTTAGGACTTAAGGGTCAGCCCTTTGAGGGCATGTGACATCACTGTGTCCTGTGCTGTCCTCCACAGTGTGGCCTGCCTGAGGAAGGAGAGGGCCCCCAGAGTGCCATCACACACAGACTGGGACAATCCTGCATCTTCCCTGATGACTACAGTGGTCGGCTGCTCAGGGACCAACATGTGTTAAATTATTTTAGTTAACATGCATGCTCTAAATTTAAGTTAAATATGTCCTGCAGTGGCAGAGACGCATGCTGTGAATTTCAGTTAAATATGGCCTGCATTGGCAGAGGAATTAAAAAAAAAAAATGTTTAATTGTATTTAAACTGATTTTGCCTCTTATGTCGTTTGGGCTGTATACTGTGTGTATACAAGCTTGCTACTGCATCCATTCATTTGTGTTGGAGCTATTTGTTATTTTTGTAATACTGTTTAAATATTTATTCCTTTAGTTTAGTTTACACATTACGTATTAACTTAACACATTAAGTAATTTCATTAGGCCATCAGCACTATTCTGATTTAGATTACTGTTTATGCTTTTATTTTGAAAGTTGTAGGTAACGGGGCACGCCAAGTTAATTTATAAGAGGGCAATCTGGGACAGGTGAGCTAGGCACTGGGGAAGGGTCATGGTTTTTTACCAGGATGAGAGACAAAGAGAGGTGGCAGAGGCCATTGCTTTTGTTTTCCAAAGGAAATAAACTACCAAATCCTGACTTTTGCCTGGACAATGGACTCATTTCTCTCCCTGCGTGATTTTACTCCCTTAGTGCCTCAGTGGTCGTTTGATTGTTTTGAGTTATTAGGATAAGTTTTCTTATTCTTTTTTTTTGGTTGTTATTGTTCGTTTGTTTAAGACAAATAGCCACTACAATTTGTCTGTTCATTTGTTGTGTATGGATTTGTCCTGCATTTATTTCAGTGTGCAGACATGCAGGGTGTATTACATACAGACCTTTGAATGTGTCTTTATTCTTGTATTGTATAATATGCTTTGATTCTGTGCTTTCTATCATGTAGAGTCACTGTGTGAAGGAGCTGATTGTTTACCTGCTTTGATTTATCCTTATTCAATAAAGGAATGTCATGTTACTCTTTGATGTGTATTTATATTTATATGGGATGTGTATTTTATAGTCTATGGGAAACTGTAAATTATCTAATATTGCAACATCTAAAATCATCATTTATCATCAAATTAATGATCACAAATGTTTAAATAATGACAGGGGGTCTAGTTTCAACACCTTCCTAAAATAATCGCCTAAGTCTTTTTTTTTTTTTTTTTTTTTTTGTCAAAAACAAGTTTTTTGCCTAAATCATCTCCTCTTGATGCTGGCCACCTCTGGTGAAATCACCAGCATCAGAACAGGTCATGCCATTCTACCCCTGAAGTATAACTGCCTAAATCGCTTGTGTGCAAAAACTGTGACTTTGGTAGTTTTATTTTTGCCTAAGGAAAACAAAAAAAAAACATTTTTAGGCTATTTTAAATATTTCAGGATGGCAGCGGTATCAAGAAGAAAGAAAATTTTCTCTGCCAGTGAAGTTATTTCAATGATCCAGGGCTCATCCTCAATTGGTAAGTGATGAGGTTTAGTATAACTTTGGCATATAACATATTACAATTGCCTAAGTCAACAAAGGCATGTTCAGAAATTTGCCTAAGTCATTTATTTCTGTTATATTACATAATTGACTGACATTGTTTTTAGTATGTCAGTAGTCATCTTCTTTTATATAACATTTTTGAGTGAAATTATCAATAAATATCATAGTTAATTTTTGGTGAATTTTTTTGTGTCTCTTGAAAAACCTGAAAAAATGACTTAGGCGATTATTTTAGGAAGGTGTCGATGTGATAACAATGCGTAGTGGGCAGTGGAATAACGTTTAGTTTCCGTTTGTGGTGACTGTTGACTGAGATAAGGGATAAGATTAAATAAATCCTGGAACTTAGCCTGGTCTGGAGCAGGCTAGCTCCACAGAATAAATCTCCATGGTAACTTATATCAAAACATATCCTGCTATCCACTATCCTACTTTTGTGCAACCGGATCAAGGATAAGTTAATCCAGGATAACCAAGATATCCCGGCTTAATCCCTTATCCTAGTTTTGTGCAACAGGCCTCTGATGTTAGAATAACGCCTTTTTTTTTTTTTTACAGTAAACTGTTTGATGTTGTACTTCAACATGTTTTATAATATGTAATGATGTATTTCTTAATTGCACTTCAGCATATGTTTTATAATATATAATGATGTATTTCTCAATAGCACAATGTATCTTTTACAATCAACATATGTTTTATAATATGTAATGATGTATTTCTTAATTGCACTTCAGCATATGCTTTACAATATGTAATGATGTATTTCTTAAGCGCACTTACATAGGGCCTCTGCAGAGGCCTGGAAACCATGTTAAGTTTTTGGAAGTTTGATAATTTACTGATCTGAAAATGATAAGGATGTGCACTTGTCCAGTCCTGAAACACACGTGTTTGTGTTGTTGCAAACCTTGCTGTCATTCCTCAAATTCCATGAGGGATTCCTGCAGTTTGCGCTGCCTGTCCAGTCATTTGGTGATTATATTGTGTTGAACTTGTGAAAGTTTCCATTTCTGTCAAGACGTTAAAGGAATAGTTCACCCTAAAATGAAAATGAAATGAATGGCTGAGATGCAGCTTCGGGGTCGGCTCGCTGTGGCTTTGGTTTTCCTGTGAATTTCTGGGTAGTTTCCAGTGGCATGAAGGGAGGAAATGACAAAATCTTTCCTTTAATTGGGTGAACTGCTCCTTTATGTTCCTCAACAATCCTAGACAATGAAATTTCATTTTCATGTTTCCTTTTTTAAAGAACTAACTGTAACTGATATTTTGAAGAGACAATACAGAACAGCATGTAGAGCAGATCTGTGAGTCGACGTCATTATTTACATGTTTAGACAGTTCACGTTCAGTATTCACCCCTTGAACTTTTCCACATTTTGTCACATTTATTATGTTTTTCTATGCTGCATTGAAGGATTGCACCTAATTTCATTGTTAACCATGACAATGGCAATAAAGTGATTCTTATTCTTCTTATATTCTTATTCTTACATTACAACCACAAATTTAAATGTGTTTTATTGGAGTTTTATGTAATTGACCAACACAAAATAGGCAGCATTGTGATTTCGGGGGTAAATATTCCATTAGTCAACTACTAATTGTGCACTCCACAAATCTGGCTTCATGGAAGAGTGGCAAGAACACACCATTGTATGAATAGAAGCCACATCTTTATGCAAGTGTGAGGACAACACTTTCCACCAATCAGGACACTGCATAATAGCCTCAAAACCAGTTAAAGTTGATTAATATTTCCTGCCCATCAGGATTGCATTCTGCAGTTTCTGGAATTACAGATGCAAACCATCACTACTCATCACTTTCATACATTCATTTTCCAAACCACTTATCCATAAGGGTCGTGGGGTGCAGCTCCTCAATTCAAATATTTAACTTCATATAATATTTAATAAATTCAAATTAAAAATGAGGCCCACCCACAATGCCATGCCTGCAGTCTGCACAGCTTCATCTGTGAGACAATATTTTATATATTATATTTATATTTATATTATATTTTATCAGTGCCATGTTTTTTTTTTCAGTATCCTCATGTCAGAGAACAAGAAACACATAATTTTTAGATCATAAACAACAGACCATCCCCACAAATACCTACATATTTCTATAAACAAAATGAATGTGCTGCTTTAGACCAGAAATTTCTCTTTTTCAATCACCAGAACAAGCTCATAAAAAGTCAAAGGCCTAAGCTGATTTAAAAACAAACAAACAGAAAAAAAACATAAGGTCAAAATTTAAATTATAGTTCCCACCCACCACCATTATCTTCAGCATTAAACACTGTCACCAGGAGAGGATGCTGAGCGGTGCTGTGCGCCAGTACTGTGATCTTACACTGCCATCTAGTGGATGTTCAGGAGAAATGATCATCGTCAGATTTCAACTGTAAGGTTATGGACGCGTGAGCAGACTTTTGAACATTTACCTGTAATAATTATAAAATTACCGTTATGAGCATGAATATCCTTTTTTTTTTTTTTTTTTTTTTTTTTTTTTTTTTTTTTTTGCCAATTTATGTGAGAAAATAACAGGTCGTGAGTTTTATCCAAAAACTAAAATTATTCTTTTTCCTAATTATTTTTCAAAGAGATGTTTTTTTTATTTTTATTGATTTCTAGTTCATTATTTTATGTTTTCATATTAACCGAAACTGAAAGAAGAAGAAAGTATGAAGTAGTTTTACTCACCACATAAACTTTGGGTGTAATTATACTAAAAATAATTTCTAAACATTTTTTTTGCCAATTTATGTGAGAAAATAACAGGTCGTGAGTTTTATCCAAAAATTAAAATTATTCTTTTTCCTAATTATTTTTCAAAGAGATGTTTTTTTATTTTTATTGATTTCTAGTTCATTATTTTATGTTTTCATATTAACCGAAACTGAAAGAAGAAGAAAGTATGAAGTAGTTTTACTCACCACATAAACTTTGGGTGTAATTATACTAAAAATAATTTCTAAACATTGCCACTACTTGGTATTCATTCCCTCAACTAAACAAAACAGCAGCTTCCTACATCACTAACAGTGGGTTTTACTGGACTTATTATAGATCTGTGGTTTTACTGTTTGAACCTCTTAGTTAGTGAAAGAAGTGCCTTTCAAAGTGGGGTTGGGAGTCCTCCCAGGGGGCGTGAGAGCCCTCCAGGTGGTTCTCAGCAAAATGATGAATCGATTAATTTCACTTCAGTGTAAATGCTTGTGGAAAAAAAAAATTGAGCATAGTCTTTCACAAGACTTTAAACACAGAAGTCTGACGTCTGTCCAGCACCAGTGATGACATTTAAATAGATTTAACATAAAATGAATGAAATCGATACATTTTGATTACGAATATTGTGTAAGTGCAATCTTTTCTTATAAAAGATGCTCTTGGTTCTCGGTTACATGCATCCATGTCAGACGCGCTACAGCGCTATTGTTTTTAAATGACCATGAAATCCAAACACTTTTCCTCTGGTTCAAGATATTTATTTCCAAAAACTAGACTTCTTGCCGCAGCATGGAGTGACAGACAGATCAAATCCGTTGATTACCCTCTTTTCCATTCCATTAAACAAAACCAAAAAACAATGCTTAGCAGCGGTCTAAAACTGTATGGCTGCGTGCCTGAAACCGAGAGCCTCGCCGGCCCCAACAGCCAACCCTAATATAACCCGGGTGCTGCAGTCACCTGTCTATAAAGAGAAGGCGGGGGTGAGAATAGGCATCAATAATACACAGCTATGTCAGCTTCTAATAATTAAAATTAGCCATAACTTCATAGTTGTTATCAATTCAACTCATAATTCAAACCAGAATATTTCACGTTCATGTCTCATAATTAATCAGGTAAATAATAATAGTAAAACAGATAAAATAAAATATTCATCAAAACACAAATCAAACATTTGGCATTTGTTTGTTTGTTTGTTTGTTTGTATGTTTGTTTTCTGTATTTTTATTATTATTATTATTATTATTATTATTATTATTATTATTATTACTATTTTTACACAAAAATAGCTTTTTGTAAATACAACCAAATTTCTTCATATTTCACAAGGAACTTTTTCACTACTTCTCATCACTGAAATTAAAAGAAGAATGCTGTGAAACCATGTATTTTAATCGAATAATTTAAACTTGCAGAGAACCCTAGGACTCCTACATTCATTATTTTTACCATGCCTTTATTGTTAGTAAAGGTTGGTGTGTTTGTGTAAAAGTTTTAACAGAAAAAACACAAGGAAGCGGGAGTCGGAGACTGTAACCCATACAACATCATTTATGTATTTGTAGATTTTTTAAAGAACTACAGGATGTACTTTTATTGCTAGAAGACAAAACCCGTTCAGGCCAGTGAGCTTCGACATCCGGTCAGCTCCGCTTCCGCCTCGCTGTTTCCCACCTGTCCCCAAGTTTCCCCAATGCATCAGCGGGTCATCCTCGGTCGGTAAGTCGGCGTAACCTCTGTTGGTTTAGTTACTTAACGAGTACAAATGGTGTAGTCAGTCATCGTGTCCTAACAAGCTCATACACATGTGGCCAAGACCAAGGCGGCTGTGCTGAAGCCCCGCGTCCGCAGCAGGGAGGCGGCAGGCAGGAGAGGTTTGCTCCGGGCTGGAGGAGCTTCATGACGAGGCTTTAGACACAGAAACCAGACAGACTCCGGCTGGAAAAACACACAGCAGCAGGACGGAAAACTTTCCTAAAGAGACACGACAGAAATCCACTGTGTTTTTGACTATTCAAAATCTCAACAACGGCGACGGCGTGTCGAGGCCATTGTAGGCAGGGGGCGGATCTAGAAAAACAGTGATGCTCAAGGGGGGCATGGGCATTTTACAGGGTGGCAGACAGATCAATACACAGACAGATAGACAGGTAGACAGACAGACAGGTAAATAGATAGGTGACTTTTATTAGCACTACAAACTGTCTGAAAACAGATCCACTGGCCTTACAAAGTCCTGATTATTCTGATTTCTTTAGAGCTGAAAGTAAATGTGGTTGTCTTTCTGTCACTGGTGAATCGCTCTGAAAACTGAATGCAGACAACTTGCATGAGTCTGAGTGGTAGATTGTGCTGTGGAGTGGAGGAGAGAGTCAGCATTCACTTGCACTTGGACAGCAGACTTTCAGTTTTGTAAATGATTGACCAGCAAAGACATTTAATTTACATTAAATGATCTAAGCAAGAATGGCAAGGGCTATTTTAAGGATGGGGTGAAAAAATTACTTTGAATTTCAGAGAGTGCAGTGGTAAATTCATGAGAAAAGCCTCTGGGAAATTCTTTTTCTTTTTTTTTAAAATTAATTTGTCTTTTTTGTTTTGTTTTTCAGTCAAGGAACCTACGATGCTGTATTAAGGTCACTGTAGGAGAAAAAAAATATGAAGCTGGGGAGGCGGGTAGGGTAATATTCTGGGGAAAATAACTCAGAATTAAGTTTAAAAAGTAAAAAATTGAAAATTCTAAGATTATAAAGTCACAGATTTACCAGCCACACACTGCATACACTGCTGCTCGCCGTGTATCAGACCTGCAGCTGATGAAAATTAAGTGATGTGGCTCTTTCACTGCCTGTGTTGCATTGAAAGACATCTGTGCTGTTTACTTGAAACTGCAACTTCATATCAGCTTGAAACTTTACTCTCATATTTTGCATGAATGTTAAAAGATAACTGCATTAAAAGCCTGTCCAGCCACAGGTGCTGCAGAACTCCCCTGCAGGCTCTTCTCAAGGAAGTCACAGACAAAAGGAAAAAAAAAAAAAAAAAGAAAAGAAAAAGAAAGTCATTTTATTGATGCAGTAAGGAGGAAATCAGTAATAACATGCAGCATGGTTGTTAATTAATAGTCAGTTCCACTTAGTCACTCACCCCAGTGCACCAAGTGGACATAAGCACTTAAAAACACATTAAAGCAGCATAAAAGCCATGGCACCCAGCGACCCATGAGAATTTTAATTTCTCTGCTCTCTTTTATGGTTCCAGGAGGACGCGGAAAAAGCCCAGAGGAAGTCGAGGATAAAAGGGTGAAAGAAGAAAGTCAAACCAGGAGAAAAGATGAAGCGTTCACAGCGCGGCAGCAGGGGGTTGCATGGAGTGAAGCGTGGAAAGCTGTCAGATGAAGACAGAGAAGAGTTAGCGCAGACAGCCAGCAGCCAGACTTCACTGTCAGACGAAGGCTCGGTGGCTGGAGGGACACCTGAGCGCCGCAGCGAGCAGTCCTCCTTGTTGGCTGAGAGCTATGGACGGGATGCAGCGAGCGGCGTGATGTCAGCTACAACAACAGCTCCAAGTGTGAGCACAACATCAGATTACCATCATGTCCTAGATCAGATGCAGCAGCGACTCAGCAAGGTAGGAGGTGACTTGATTAATTGTGGCGTCCGCCCCACCAGTACCTACTCGGCTCGACTCGGCTTGACTCGACTCAGTCTGTAAGCTTTTCCATAATGTGGTAGTACCTTTTACCAGGTACTATTTTAGTACCTACTCGGCTGGGGTTCCAAGCGAGCTGAGTCGAGCCGAAATGTGACGTAAACATCGCGCAGGCCAATGATTGGACAGGGAGTGACGACACATGAGAGTGACTCCTTCACGAAAACCAAACTTGGCATTTTTAAAAGAAAACGGCAACAGTGACCTTGCGCATTGATCATCGCTGAAGTTGGCAAAGTTGGAAAATGGCAAGCAAACCGGTACCGTGGTCAAATGAAGAGGTGGAGACTTTTCTGTGCTTGGCGGTGTGGCGGCCTTGCTATGACGACTCCACCGACGGCGAGATGGTAGTCAGTTGTAATGGAAAACTAACGAAACCGAGGCCAGTCGAGCCGAGTAGGTACTAGTGGGAAAGCGCCATTATCTCCTCTTTCCTCAGTCCTAAAGTGACGTCATCCCATTTAGATACCATTTTCCCAGGTTGGCTCATCATGTTGCTCCTCCTCTGTTTCAGAAATCGCCCCTGAGGAAGATTCAAAGACGCAGTGCATCTCTGCCTTCAGAGTCCAGACGCAGAATTTCTTCACAACAGAGCAACTATACTAAGCACTATGGCACACTCCCTCTGCCTGTATATACACCACTATATACACCACTACCCTATGTCTCTCCTGTTACTGAAGTCCATCATCATGATGGACTTCGGGGAAAGTCTCTCCAACCACCAGGGAAAGTTGCAGACACAATAAATTCTCCCAGTTACAGCCTCCTGACAGGAACTGAACCACTCCCCTTCTCTCCTGTTCTTGGACATGATGAAGCGTCCTGTGTCACTGAACCTCCCTACAGAGGGTTTGGTTTGGACACACATATGCCAGTTTCAGCGAATACCAGCATCAGTACCATTTCTTCTCAGTGTAAACCTGGTCCCCCCTGTGAAGTCACAGAAACAAAATTGAAAACACCCCTCCTGTCTGTAGCAAATGCAAGTGCTTCTCTTTCTCCTGAAGTTACCTCAATTCAAGGAAGAAAAACGATCTACTCTCCCCTAAGAGAGAGAAGGGATACACTTTCAAGTCAATTACAAAAACTCAGGCGTAAAGAAATCTCACTGATGGAAGATGATAGTGATGATTCAGATTCTGCATACTCCTCCATTTGCTCAGAGCGAGCTAAGTTAGCACAGACACCCAGCAGCCAGACTTCACTGTCAGACGAAGGCTCGGTGGCTGGAGGGACACCTGAGCGCCGCAGCGAGCAGTCCTCCTTGTTGGCTGAGAGCTATGGACGGGATGCAGCGAGCGGCGTGATGTCAGCTACAACAACAGCTCCAAGTGTGATTGCATCGTCATATTGGCATAATTACCGAGAGCCGATACAGCTGAGACACAGCAAGGTAGGAGGTGACTTGATTAAATTTGGCCTCCTCACCCCGAGCATCTGTCGGCACCCCCCACCTCCACCACCTGTTCCTCCTCCTCTCTTTTACCCACTGAAGATTCAAATACCGAGTGCATCTCTGCCTTCAGAGTCCAGATGCAGAATTTCTTCCCACCAGGGCAAGCATACCGAGCACTATAGGAGATTGGAAGCTGAGCTAGCAAGTTTAAGAAGACCTGCCCCCCCCACAGAAGTCACAGAAACAAAATTGACAACACCCCCGCTGTCTGTAGCAAATGCAAGTGCTTCTCTTTCTCCTGTGGTTACCTCAATTCCAGGAAGAACAATGATCTACTCTCCCTCTCTGAATCATCTAAGAGAGAGAAGGGATACACTTTCAAGTCAATTACAAAAACGCAAGCGTAAAGAAATCTCATTGATGGAGGATGGTAGTGATCATTTGTATTCTCCAGACTCCTATGTTTACACAGGGAGATCTAAGTTTAGCCCCCCTCCTCTTCCTTTGAACCCTTCAGTCCGACCTCGTGGACCAGAGGGTCAGAAGTCACTTAGTTATCCTGAAGGAAAGGCAGGTGTCTCCTACACAACAATTCCTTCCCAAAAAGATACAAGTGGTGCCCAGCTTTTTTATCCTGCAACCATGGCTTCTTCCTCTGTTTGTGCCCCTTCATCCATCATTACATTCTCTAACTCTGCACAAGAAGCCTCCAAGCAGAGTTCTTCTCCAAAACCCCAGTCAAGCCTGTTTCAAAGTTGTGAGGGTCCTGAAGAACAATCAGCCGAGGTCTTAACACCTCAGAACAGAAATGCCACAGACGATGGCAGCCTCCCAATTCATACCCCCACTTCCACTTCAGATGTGGCCACGAGTTCAGTCACTGGTCCTCTGTTTCCTGAGAATAGCCACAGGTCCCTCATGGACTCCACTGTCAGAGACATTGCAGAAGACACATTAAGAGATATATTTAGGAATGATTTTTTGGTATTGAAAAGCCAGTTAGGAGAAAACCACGACGCCATAGAGGAAAAGATTCCACTGGTCACAGCTAGCCCCCCCTCAGCCACAGACACTATGCCAGCTTCTTTTCTCCTCCCGTTCCAGAGAAGTGGAGAATCCAGTGCCTTCTTTCGTTTTGGCATCATGCCCTCACTGAGTGAAACTCCCTCCACAAGGAACAGGAAACATACACAACAGAAGCGATCTCAGAGTTTACCTGATATCATGTCACAGAAAAGCTTTGACAGGTTCACGCCTGAGATCTCTGATGATGGAAACAGTGAAATCTACAGGTTCCAGTGCACCAGCCCAGGCCTGTACCAGTGCAGTGTGACAGGCCTGGTGTTTAACATGGAGGGAGAAGGGGATGTGACTTACAGGATCGTCCACTGGGACCGGAGGCTGCTCGCCCAGCATCACAAGAAGCCTGCAGGACCGCTGTTTGACATCAAATGCCGGCAGCAGTCTGTCTGCCAGCTTCATCTCCCACATTGTGAGATCAGATCTACAGGTGCATGTCAGTTCTTGTCAGTGGCTCATGTGACCGACGAGGGCACCGAGTTCATCTTTCCACATGAGATAACAGAAACTCATGTTGTTATCAACATCACTGGATTTTCCCGTTTTGGTGTTGCCAGGGATAAAAACTCACCACCTTACCCGATTAAGGCAGCTGTGTTTCTGTTCTACACTCCTCCAGTTGATTCTATATCCCTCCTTAATGTGTTGTTACTGCCAGGAAACGTTGTGCTCAGGAACGTGCAGAACCAACGGGAGAAAAGAAATGCATGTGAGAGATACATAGAGGTGCCCCCACAGTGTCGGCTCTACCCAAAGCAGAAGTACGTGCTGTCAGCCTCTCACAAAGATACATCAATTCGAATACAACCAAAGAAGGCAGAATTCGACTGTGAAAACTACCATAATTTCTTGACCACATTCCAAGTCATTCTGAAAGACAAGATGGAAAGTATTAAGCTGCTTCTGAGAGATCGTGACAGTTCCCACTGTGTATGGAGAAATCGAGTTTATCTTTCATCAGCTGCTGTCAGGAGACCCCAGGTTCAGGGAGGTCAGCATCTCACCTCTGTTGAGATTTTGCGCTCTGTATGGGAGCCCTTCATCAACAGGGTATCAGGACCTATGCTCAAAAGTCTGTTGGACAGGCTTCATCACAACGGGGTGATAAGTAAGTCCGAGAGGGAGGCAGCAGATGTGAAGCAAAACAAAACAGAAATGGCCAGTTTTGGTATCAGCATGGTGATGGACAAAGGGGAGCGTGCTAGTTTAGAGATGATCACATTTCTCTGTGAGGAAGACAAGTACCTCTCTGAAACCCTTGGGTTGATGTGAAAACACAACTAACCAAAGGAAGAACTGCGTTACTCATTGGCATCAGAAACAATCTGTCACCATTTAAACTCAATGGCCGCCCAAAACTTCTCTTGTGCGATAATGTGAACATATCCTCATGACCATAAAATTTGACCAAAGAATAAAAATGGGACGAGGTGTCGGTGTTCCTCAGCACCCAAACTACTGTCAGCACTTCTCCCCTCAGATATTCAGCTTGTGAGGGTGTCATGTTGATGTCACACGTCATAATCCATAGGTTTTGTAAATTTGATGAAATGGTGCCTTCCTTTGAATGTTTCACCCAAAGCGTGACGTCGCCTCAGGGAAGCTTCAGAGCTCGTCGATACAGACATTTATCAATACACAGAATTTACTGTTATTGTGCCATAAATGTGTAAACATGTCAGAGTGTGTGTGACACTTTTGTACAGTGTGGGAAAATGTTTTTTTTTTTTTTTTTTTTTACTTTGGGGCATCTTGAGAGGAAATTCAGAGGGACGTCCCCACAGTCTCACTGGTCTGGTCTTTCTTTTTAATCAGTGATTAGTCACCAGTAACCGGGACAGTTTTGTCGTATACAGTTTTGGGCTAATTTCAGAAAAAAACGATGTAATGAAGCACAGCTCCTCCCTCTGGCCAAGTCAGCGCTGTGTCAGAGCCTAAAGGACGTCCTGCACTGCTACACACACTTGATGCTGTAGCCAAACCACAGTTTTACTATATTAGACTGACATCCATTATCTTTCTGTAATCACACACATGTCTTTTTGCACACTTCTTACTCATGTGCACTATACATATGCACTGTCTTTTTTTAATCATTTGAGGTACTGAGTTTTTCTTAACTGCAAAACTTTGTATTATATTTTTATCAGCCTTTTTTAGGTTAATATTTTCTTATTTTTTGTATTATTGTCACGGCTGTTTTCTAAGAAAAGATGTCATTTTAAGCCAGCTGTGTTTCTATTGGACGACGACATGTGGTGCCTCTCAACAACATGTGTTAGGAAGCATTGACTTTGTGCTGTTTTTATATTAGAACAATTTTTGGTTTTGAAAAGTAAAACAGATGTGTGTTGTCCTTAACTAGTCGCCCAGACGTTAGAATAATGCCTTTTTTAGAGTAAAATGTTTGATATTGTACCTCAATATATGTCTTATATGTAATGATGTATTTCTTAATAGCACTGCAGTATATGTTTTATAATATGTAATGATGTATTTCTTAAGTGCACTTGAGCATATGCTTTATAATCAATATATGTTTTATAATATGTAATGATGTAGGTTTATATTTTTCTTCTAAACAAGCTTACAATTTTGTGTGTCATACCTTGACAGTTTCGACTGCTGTCTCTGCAGACATCATCAGAATGGTCACGTGATGTTGCTGTGATGTCTGATAGGTGTGTTATATCCAAGTTGTCATTCCACCTGAGTGGTAGAATGACTGTGCCACCTGGTGCCAGGTACCAGAGGGCGTTTATCCCTGCTGTCCGTCAGTCCATCTGCTGTTTAGAAGAAAAATATAAACCTAAGTTATTTATGTAGGCAAAATGAACCTATTTAGTATACAATGTGTAATGATGTATTTCTTAATTGCACTTCAATGTATGTTTTATAATATGTGATGATGTATTTCTTAATTGCACTTTTATACATAGGGTCTCTGCAGAGGCCTGGAAACCCTGTGAAGTTGTTGGAAATTAATTCCTGCAGTTTGCTCTGTCTGTCCAGTCATTTGGTGATTATATCATGTTGAACTTCTGAAAGTTTCAATTTCAGTATGGAAATATCTGCATCTAATGATTCTCAAATATGTACAATAAGCAAAACAAGCTTTCTCTGTGACAAATTGCCAAGTTAATGATTAATGATGAGTTATGATAAATTAATTAGAGCTAGCTCTACAAAGTGTCCATCAGCTGCAGGTCAAGTTAAACCCAGCAGGCTGCTTACTTTAGCAAACCTGCTGGCAAAAAAATAAAGGTTTGACACTGAATGAAGAATTTTTTTCCAGAAAGATGGAAAGCAGTTCTTTTATTTTCCTCTGGGAGCTAAAAGTCAAACCTGTCTGCTGTGTGTTTGCTGCATTTCTCTTTTCTGCTTCATGTAATTCTACATTTTGTGTTATTTTCATGAGCCAACAGGCACCAAACTGATTGATTTAAAATAATAAATCAGAAAGTGGCCTGAAATATCCATGTGTGGACTCATATTGTGCAGACTCTGGATGTTTTTCTGTCATTTCTTCTTTGACACTGCAGCGCTTGGCAGCCAGACAGGCTCCACTCTGCCTCTCACATCTGTTCCTCCTGAATTTTTACAAAACGGAGGAACAGTCCGACGCTAAACTCCATGAAGTGGATGCGGGCTGGACCAGAGTTGTTGCTGCGATCCAGAGGAGCAACATGGACATGAAGGTAAACAGCAATAATGTCACATGTTTCACTCTTTAAGGCCTGAATGTGTTGAAAACCAAAGCAGCTCTTGTTGCCTGAGCTTTGTCTCTCCGGCTGCTTCAGTGGAATCCATGTGCAAATAATCTCACTGGGAAATGTGGAATAGAAATCTGTACCATCTGCAGATCTGTGTTCAGTTTTGCAAGTGAATGTGGAGATGAATCTGTAAATGTGGTCATAAAGTCTGAGTACACACGTGCAGATTCCTGTACACAGTCACAGATTTCAGTACACATTCAGAGATTCTTTTGCACATTTTCAAATCTTGACCACACACAAACACACACACACAGACTGATATACATTTACACAACTCTCTACACACATTTCCTAATAATTCTGCTACAGTAATCTCATAGTCATCACTGTAAATGTAGTAGCCACAGGTTTTGGTAATAAAATGGCCTGAGGTGTGAAAAGTGAGCACATGTGAAGCCTGCTCTCTCTCAGAGTGTCAAGTTGTTGCTGCATTAACCTGGAAGAGGTGATGTGATGTTGGACTCTCACTGCTCCGTGTCCTTTGGGCTCAGGAGCCGAGGAGCTGAAGTTGGAGAAATGGAGTGCAGTCAAAAGTAAAAACTCTGAAATGGAAGAGAGGAAAAGTGAGAAGTTTCACAAAATGAAACGACGTCGGCTCTTTAGCAAATCTTCTTGGATGCTCTCCCTCCTGTGGCTGAAACTGAAGCGGCAGCACTTCAGCCTGCAGGAAATAATCCAGAACTTTCTCTTCCTCCCAAAGCAGAGACTCCACAGAACAAACCATCAACCAGCGACAGGTTTACTGAAGTGTCAGCCGCGTCGCCGCGGTTTTGGAAGTGTGGGAGGAAACCGGGAAGACCACACCCACTCCCACAAAGGGGGCGGGGCCATATGCTGAAGCCCCGCCCTTCCTGCTGTGAGGCTGCAGTTTCCACTGGGTCTGTTGGAAATGACATCCTTCTTAAGAGCGAGCACTCATCTTGAAAAAAAAAATCCATCAGGATGAGACCATCTTAGGGCTGTGTGTGTGTGTGTGTGTGTGTGTGTGTGTGTGTGTGTGTGTGTGTGTGTGTGTGAGGGTCAAAGGGAAGCAGGGCTGGTTGGAGATGAGAGGGGCAGGGGGTTTGGCTATGTGAGAGTGTGTGTGTGCGTGTGTGTGTGTGTGTGTGTGTGTGTCTCTGGAAGATCTCATCATATTTTTTTTCAAGATGAGTGTGAAATAAAAAGTCACTTTTGGAAGAAACGGAGGAACTTTTGGCCGAAGCTGGACTTCTTCTGCTCGTCCTCCCTTTTCTTCTTCTTCTCCTCTTTTTTTCTGCACCTTCTCCATCAGTTTGTCCCTCCAGTGCAGCTCCTCCCTCCGTCTGTCCTCCTCCTGTCGGCTCAGCCTCTTCCTCCTGTGCGTCTCGATGTCCTTCACGTGCTGCTTTACACACCACCTGCTTTTTGTAATTATGTGAAGCATTTTTTTTGTTGTTGTTGCCATGGTTTATAGCAGTTAAAGCAGAGAGAGAGAGCACAGTTTCAACTAGGGGAGACTGGGGACAGTTGCAACAAGGGACGGTTGCAACAAGCCTTATTTCTCCAATCAGAAACATGCTAGAGTGATGACACTCACACTGCACATGCTCACTTAGACCCTCTACCCACAAATAAGAGAGTGGCCATATTGATCATCTGGTCCAGCTTTTATCAAGGCAAAACTGTTTTGGAGGTATGAAAGTAGATTTTTTCATGAGCTGTATTTTTGTCATACTGTCCTGGTCTTTTGTATGAATTAATCCAAACCTACCTAGCTTGAATCACTGTTTTGTTGACTATTCAGTGACACCGTTTACATGTGTCAATGTCACTGTGGCTAGTTAGCACATGGTGTTTTGTCATGACTGATACCACAGGGACGGTTGCAACAGTTGCAACTGTCCCTATGCTAATATCAAAACAGACCACACAACAGTATTTTTGAAGATTTTTAGCTCAAAATAGGCACAATTAATATATTTCATTGCTCATGATGAACAGAACAGGCAATCATAATGAGAAACTAATGCTAATGATAAACAAAATAATTCCCCAAATAACTTGTTGAGCAAAAGTTTGTATTCACTGGAGTTTTAAAACAATGTTAATTTTGTTAACTAAAACCGTTAACTGTTTGTTAACATGTTTAATAAATGTTTTTTGTACTGCAAACGATTCCATTCTTTTTGTCCCAAACTGAAATATTGAGTTTCTATAGCTTCAGTAACATCTACACATTAACTCAGGGTAGGCCTATGTTTTACACAAAACAAAACTTAGTAAATACTTTAATACTGTATACTGTGCTTATTCAGACAAAAATCAGAAGATAATTGGTGAAATTTAATGATTTTTTAATATGTTGCAACCGTCCCTGATCCGTGTTGCAACTGTCCCCAGGTTTGGGGTCAGTTGCAACGTTTGAATTCCTTTATTCAAATAAATATTGTGATTGATATGTTATATGTAGCCATCTTTAAATGGTATGGGTATATAGCAGACAGATGTAGGTTTAATATGTAAAAATTTGGTGTGCCTAGTCCAAATAGTCTCTGAGTAACTGAGGGTAATGTAAAAAGTGTTGCAACTGTCCCCAGTCTCCCCTACTGAACTGAGCTTTTTTTTTTTTTTTTCTGCCTGACTGACAGTTTTATTGATCACTAAGAGCAATGACTTGGAATGAAGTTGGTTCAGTGTTAAAAAAAAAAAAAAAGTAGCTTTGATGTAGTTGATGTAACTTGCTACATTTCTCTGGAGGGGAGCTTCAGTGTAGTGAAGCTTCATGTAATGCAGAGTAACTGGTAGATTAGCTCACTACATTTTCCAAGTAGCTTGCTCAACACTGGTAGGCTAGATTATTTTTATGATTGTTAGAATAAAAGAATTATAAGATCCATTCCTGACATTAAAGCAGGCCATTACATGCATCTGCGTGCTGTAAAAGCTATCGGAACCGCTACTACTCTGTCTACTCTGCGAAAATAATCCCAAACAAAGCGAGCTGCTGGCGCCAGCGTCCTCTGGCAGGCTAAATGTGTGTCGTTACTATAAACATTAGAATAAACGTGCAAAACATTTTTTCCTGTTTCCCGTCATTACATTTCCCGGGAAATGGGAAATGGTTTTAATGATATTTCCCAGGAATCCATTCTTTTGATGGTGGCCTCCTGCTCCTGCATGACATCCTGGAACTCAGCGATCTTCCTGGCTCCTCTGCTCCCTCACCCTGTCTCTCTCCTTGTGAGCCTCCAGGAGACTCCCAGGGTCTGTCTCAGTCGAAGGGCTAGATGACTTGGTCGCAGCCTACGGTGCCCACGTAGGAGGCGTCCGACGTAGGTGCCGATATCAGATTTACCGTAAATAAAAGTTTGGTGAATTGGGACGGTGTGGCCTGCGGAGGATTCCTACGTCATTATTATCGAGTTTTCCCGAAGCGCATTGGAGTGATGCAGCGTAAAATGCCGAAGTAGGTTTCACAGGTGTGTCAGTGAACACCTGTGCATGAAACAAAACGATAAGCAGTTTTAACGCTCTCAAGGTGAACAACATTGATTCTGTGGTTTTATGTATTTTATTTTATTTTGTCTTCGTGAAGATGCAGAAAATTACTAATTATTATTATTACCACTCTGGCAGCATTAATATTACAGATTTTTCTGATTGCTTAGGTACCGTCTTTGAAACTAGAGGCTATTTAAAAAAAAAAAAAAAAAAAAAAAAAAAAAAGTGTGTTTTGTCACTACAGTACACACACACACACACACACACAATCATGTGAATAAGCAACAGTAAACAGCGAGTGCAGTGAGTCTTCATCTGCAGCTTGAAATAAAGTTTGAGGAAAAACCCTTTTCTCTTATTTGATAATGTGATATGTCCTGAATACACATCCACACTGTACACATGTGGATACCTGTGTGTGTGTGTGTGTGTGTGTGTGTGTGTGTCCTGCAGAGAAAGAGAGAGCACAACACATACACACACACACACGTTTCATTTCTACTGTCAGTGTGTAGTGTTACTGCCTCCACTCCCACTGGTGTGTTTACAATCAGCTCTGTCATGAGAGAGGAAAGCGGCTCGTCCCATCACACGACGGTCACATCAGGTCAGACTGAGGTCAGCGAGCCCACCTGAGCAAACACTTACCTTCAGCACAGGTGAGCTCCCAGCTGTTTTCACCCTGTGTGTGTGTGTGTGTGTGTGTGTGTGTGTGTGTGTGTGTGTGTGTGTGTGTGTGTGTGTGTGTGTGTGTGTGTGTGTGTGTGTCAGGCGAGCTGACAGGAAGCTCCTCTGCTCGGCTGTTTGTGCTCTGAGTTCTGCTGACGTCACAAAGCCTCGCTGGAACGTTCTGAGCAGGTAGAGGCAGGTGAGCAGACCCGTGTTCAATGGCGGGCTTTAGGGGGCTGGCCCGCCCAGGTCATCAGATGGGCCCGCCCTGAACGAAAAGCAACGGAAAGCTTTTTATTTATTTATTTATTTATTTTTGACACTCAACGTTGTACTACTACTACTGTCCTGTCTCTTTTAGTTAAATAGTTTTTTCTCTCTCTCTCTTTAAGTTAAATCTTCACTCTCTCTCTCTCTCTCTTTCTCTTTCTCTCTCTCTCTCTCTCTCTCACACACACACACACACACACACACACACACACACATCTATCGCATGAAATCTCTGCGATGACGCCTGGGTTATTCTGCATCTGATTGGCTCACCTGATATTCCTTTAACCAATCGAACTCCTCTGGCCTAAATCCTGACCAATCACAGCCAAGGAACGCACCGTTCATGTTCGCGTGCCGCGCGAGGGAGAGAGAGAGACTTAAGGGTTAGTCTGTTAAAAAACTTGGTCGGAATGAATTAATTACAAATATGGATGCCGAACAATTTTTAAATTATTTAGCTTAGCTGTGAGTGAGTCCTAAAGAGGCAGGGAGTAAAAATTTGAAGTCGGTTGGCTCTAACGCCAGATTACGGTGACGGTCTGGACTTGCTTTAGTTTCTGTCTGCTAGCTAGCTCGTAGCTCCAGACACCACAAAGCTGCACTCTGACGTCAGCTATGAAATGACTGAAGGCTGAAGAGACTGAAGCTGGAGGTGGATTACAAAGCTTCTTCACACCCTGAGCTGACCTGCTGGCTTCCAGGCAGAAGGTAGGCTACGTTTATCTGCTCTCTCTCTCTCTCTCTCTCTCTCTCTCTCTCTTGGGTGATCAATTTGGTCGTTTCATTCAAATGGTGGAATACACAGGATAGAATTAACTGGTTGTGCGCAAGTTTAGAAATGGATATTTTGTTCATTGTATTGTTCATTATTGTTCTTTATTTTTCAAATGCTGCAAATCCTGTGTCGTTGACAGAAGCAGGTGAATCTGTTGATTGACGTGACTGTTGAGTAAACCCTGTTGAGATGCAGCAGGTGAATGTGAACCGCTGTCATACATGATACAGGCCATGTTGGCGTGATCACTGTTTTTATTATTTGTAATAATGCGGTTATACAACTATTACCCACAAAGTACCCACTCATTCATACTGTGGGCATTCCGCTCTCAATATATATATATATATATATATATATATATATATATATATATTTTTTTTTTTTTTTTTTTTCTGTTATTCTCTCCGTTTCAGTGGAAATACATGAGATCTGACGCTAGTCCTTGTCAGCCAGCCAACTTGGGCTTATCATGTTTTCTAGACATTGTGATTCCCCACAATTGAATAAATACCTTACACAGCAACATAAAACTGCTCTGCTAGCTCAATCATGTTGTTACTAGAATATCCGCTGGGAAAATTTTTTTTTTTTCATGTACTGATAGTTATACTTCTGCCGACTTCTCAGTCATTTTTAATCTAACAGGTGCCGTGACAGCGACTCACCAACACAGCTGAATTTTATCTACAACCAACTTATATTAACAGTTATATTTAAATATAGGCTACTGCTTTCCAGTGTCGGTGCCATAACAAACATCTGTCTTTTCGTAAACTCACCGGCAGATGTTTTATTTCAGCTGGGGGTGTGTCACTCCAATTTAACATCATCTCGGATTAATGTGGCTAAGCAACAAAAGTAACGACAGTAAGCAGTCACATTCAGGCTGAACAGAGTTATATAATCACCTTTTCAGGCTATTATCAATTTACCTCTGAAATAAAGACGACAGTTTTCACAGATGTGTTGATTTATTAAATGTCCATTTCAATGTACAGATGCAAACAAACTGACAAATTAATTAAATCAATGGCCTAGGAAACTCATAAAGACTAAACAAATTAATAACGATTCATAGGCCATTTAATAACTGATAACATTAACACGTTAATAACAAGAACAAAGTTATAGCCGCACATCTCCGTGGAAAATCTGACAGGTACTGTCCGTGGTGCTGAATCTTCTGAGGCATTTCATTCTCTATTATAGAAACTGAAGCTCCATAAAAGTCACGGAGGATCTTGTTTAGCTCTTCTTTCCTTACAGCTGAGAAATCAGCTGTTTGCCCGGTGTTTGTCAGGTAGTCTTGTAGACATTTGACGGCCCAAGACGTTGACCGGCCGTACCGGCTTCATTTCCTGACCTCTCCAGAAGATCCAGCTCTTCACTCGTCACTCTCACGTATCTCTCCTTTTTCTGTTCTGTCTTGTCTTCCTCGTTCAGCCTTTTATCCAAACTTGGGTCGCCAAAGAAATCAAAATTGACAACAAAACGGTCCATTATGCAGGCTAACAAAGCTGACAGCGGCTTTTGATGCGGGTTTCAGTGAAACGTTTCGTGTTGCCATGGAAACCACACAGGAGAGCAATAGGAGAGGCAGAATAATATTTTCAGTGATGAAGTATAGCACGGCTAGCCGTACTGTCATGCTCATTTGAGCACATTCTAAACCTCTGATTGACCAGTCAGATTGCTCGGTCGGATCTACGTGTTGTATAATAGATATTTCATATGCATGCGCTATGCAATTTGAGTTCTGCTGCATTAATTGACCCTTGGCCATGCTCGCTTTTTGAATGAGTTTAGTATAACTGTAGTCCTTACAATCCGGTGCCAGGGTGAGGGCTTCCTGCTACTGCTGAGGGCTGTGGGACAGAGCCAGACGCCTGAGAGTCACACACACACACACACACACACACACGGACAGAGCCACAGGCAGGAGGGAGCCAGTGTGTCGTTCCGTGTTCTCACCACTAGATGGAGACAAAGCGCCTCTGATGACAGAGGAGCGCCTCAGAGCCTTTTCAACAAAACAAGAACCAACTGAAAGTCACCTCACTGTGTGTTTATGAGAACTGAGAGGAAAACAAACACTCTGCTTTTCAAACAAACAAACATCTGAACACACACACACACACACACACACACACACACACACACACACACACACACACAGACAGTCAGAGGTGAGCATGTGACGTCAGCTGAGTCGTGCTGCGTTCGGATGGTGTCGGGATTATCAGACAGTTTAGCTTCCCGGCAGGAAGTGCACGTGAACGCCTCACCAAATCGTCCGATAAAGTCGGGAATTAACACGAAGTGACGTCTCAGAATGTCAGCTCACGGCACGGAGTTTTCTGTGAATGAACACAAATCTGCTCTGTTGAAACCTCAGCGGGCCACAGCGGGACATTTCAAAGTAAAAGTCACGTCTGATGAGATTCTGTCCCCAGATGCTTTGTTTCCCTCTGCGGATGTTTAAATGAAACAGTGAACAGTGTGAGTTTACTGGCCAAAGACTTCACGGCATCAGATTATAATCTCATGACGTCCAGAGTCCCAAAGCACAGGGATGCAGGTGGGAGCTGCTGAATTATCCCATGAGGACGTGAACGCAGCACAAGTGAAAGTGAAAGTTTGGTTGAAGGCTTGGACGAGCCGCGACCAGGAGGCTCATCATCATTTTGGACTTCGGTCACACTGTCATGATGTAGAGGAGCTGCAGACGGTCGGACGTCAGGAGAAGATTTCTGTTTCATCTTTGTATTCAAGTCCGAGAAGAAAGAAAGAAAGAAAGGAAGAATGAGTGGAAGAAAGAAAGAAACTTCCGCTTCTGCTGTGAGTCGCTACTTTTGTCTGACGCCATTTTCAAGCTGCATTTTTCACTGTTGAGTTCATCTCTTAGAAATAAATTTTAAAAGTAAATAAAAGCAGTGATCATTTTCTTTGTGGTGATGGAAAAAAAACCTCATCAGGCGGTAAAAAAACAAATGTTAATCAGTTCTATACATCAGACACCACCTTTTTAAAGCCGTTTAATTCCGTTTTATTCCACAGGAAATACAGACTGATCTGTGTGTATGAATTTCTGCTTCATGTGAATCTGCATTTATTTGTGCAGATCATCAGCGTGATATTTCTTGACCATATACCTCAATATGGTTAATGTGGTGATGACTGCTGTTGCTCTGGGAAAATATTCAGACTCTGAGATTTTAATTAATTCTTTTATGTCTTTATTTTTCTGTGAGTGTAAAATATATTCAGTAAAAAAGACGACATTTACAACTCAGCAAAGTGAGTAAGGGGGAGTGAACCAGTGAGGAACAACAGGTGATCTATGAAGACAGGGACAACTCTCTCTCTCTCTCTCTCTCTCTCTCTCTGTATGTGTGTGTGTGTGTGTGTGTGTGTGTGTGTGTGTGTGTGTGTGTGTGTGTGTGTGTGTGTGCGTGCGTGTGTGTTTCAGTGCTTTCTGTGACATGGGAAACAAAATCATGAGCAAATCAGTGAAAAAACAACAACTAATTAGCAAGATGTTAATAAAAAAAAAAATACATAAATGAGACCAGTATCAAGAATGACCACAAATAAATAAATAAATAAAATGTAAAAAAAATAAATCATACATTTGCAAAATAACATTTGTTGGAAATGAAGAGGAAAAAACAACAAAAAACTTACATAAATATACACTTAATATAAAATAGCAACAAAATAACTGAAGTTTCCACAAAAATATGTTGAAACACATTATTTATGTGCAGCTGCACTGACTCCATTTAATACAGTTAATGCCTGTTGTCCATTGTGTGTGTGTGTGTGTGTGTGTGTGTGTGTGTGTGTGTGTGTTTGCACCTCTTAGACTGACTTAAAGCTGAAGATGAATGACTGGGCGGAGGAAGAGGAAGGCAGAGCAGAGTCTGCACTGTCCCGCTATCTGTCCATGAAGAGTCACCGGCCTAAAGCACGATCTCTATACTTCAGTGATGACCCTGGACCTTCAGACACAAAGACAGCTGTTACAGTGTAAGCCTGCCTGATGGAATATGATGACATGAGATTATATAGCCGAGCAAGTAGTGAGGATATCAAGAAAAGATTAAGATTCACTTTATTGCATCTTCATCGTATTACATATAAGAAAAAGCAAAAATCTTAGGTCTTGCCTCCCGTCGACACCAGCAGCAATAGTAAACAACAATAAAAAATAAAAACAATAAACATAATAAAAACATCAAGACAATTAAAACACTACCAATAAATATATTGTGTAAAGAGCAGGAGTGACAGTGTGTTAGCAGTGTTAGCAGTGTTCAAGAGGCATTCAACAGTCTGATTGCTTGGGGGAAAAAAAGAGTCCTTAAGCCTGCTTCTCCTGGCTCTGAGGCTTCGGTAACGTTTGCCGGACAGCAGCAGCTGGAAGAGTTTGTTGTTGGGGTGGCTGTCTTTAATTATTTTCCTGGCTTTGCTGATGCAGCCATTTTCATAAATGTCCAGAATGCATGGGAGCTCACAGCCGCTTATCTTCTGAGCTGTTCTGACCACTCTGTGTATTGCCCTGCGGCTGTGAGCTGTGCAGTTACCAAACCATGCAGTGATGCAACCTGTTAAAACATTTTCAGTGGTGCTCCTGTAAAAGGCACACAGGATGCTGGGACCCATGCCAAACTTCTTCAGCCTTCTCAGGTGGAAGAGACGTTGCTGGGCCTTCTTCACCACCTGGTTGGCAAGGGTTTCCCATTTCATGGTGAAAAAAAAGGTTGTGACCAAATCATGAGCAACTGCTGTGAGCGACTGCCAGTGGAAAAGTTAGTCTGGAACCCTGATTTACAAGAATTAATAACATGTTTCAAATATTTGTGTTTCCAGAGGTTCCTACCACAGAGCAAAGTTTGCAGTGTCCAGCGGTCTGTCCATGAAGAGTGACTGGTCTAAAGATCCACCTCTATACTTCAGTGATGAACCTGGACCTTCAGACACAAAGTAAGACAGCTGTCAGACTGTGAGCCTGATGGAATATGATGACATGAGATTATATAGCAGAGCAAGTAGTGAGGATATCAAGAAAAGAGACTGCAAAGAGAGAAATGACTGCTCCCTGCTCTGCAGTCCAGCTGTTCAACCAAAACCCATCAGGGTCTGTGCTGTTTTCCACAAACTATGATGCTGTTTTATTTTTATTTTTTATTTATTTATCCTTTATTTTACCAGGAAGGTCCCATTGAGACACAATGTCTCTTCTTTCAGGGAGTCCTGGTCAAAATGGCAGCATAAAGAAAGTTTCAAACACAGAAGGACACCAATTACACATAGACACACACAGGGGTACCATTTCACAAAGACAAAGGCTGACAAGACAATACAGGCTAATCCAGGGCTAGGATCACCAGCACTAAGCAGAAAGAGGAGAAAAAAATAAAATAAAATAAAATAAAATAAAATAAAAACTCAACAACATGTTGTAAGTGGCCTATATCAGACAGTGACACTGTTCTGTAAGGACTGTATTTAACAGACTTTTAAAAATATGAATTGTAGGTAGGGAATCTAAGTTAAGAAGGCTTTGCAGCTCATTCCATGCATGTGGTGCATAGGCATGGAAGGCAGATTTCCCCAACTCTGTCCGTGGAGAAGGAGTTTGAAGAAGAAGCTTATTTGAAGAACGTGTATTATATGTTTGATGGCGGATGGATAACAGGCTACATATGTAATGGGGTAATTTGAACATTAAGGCTTTAGCTATAAAAATTAAAAGATGTATTCTCCTTCTCAAATACAGTGAGGTCCATTCAACCTTCTCATACAACACACAGTGGTGGGTCCTAGCAGAAGCACCAGTTACAAAGCGTAAAGCTGAGTGAAAAGCAACATCTAGCTTCCTCAATAGAGATGAAGCTGCATGCATATATACTACATCACCATAGTCCAGCACAGATAAGAAGGTGCTCTGAATTAATCTTTAGTTAATTAATTAATCGTTTGATGTTTTGCACCAAAACACCTGAACATTTCCACTTGCACCTGCACTCACAAGTTCTTCACATTGACTGACAGATAAATCTGATCCTGTGCTGCTCAGACTGATGTGCATGTGATGCACCATGACTCACGTCACACACACAGCGGCCACACCCACCCCAAGCCCATGACTTGAGTCAAGTGTAGATACTCCTGGTCAAATATTGCTGCACTGCCAGTGGAAGTTGCTCAGTCAAATGTTTTACTTGAGTTGAAGTTATTCTCTTTTAAAAATACTTAATTATTCAAAAGTACATTTTCATTTCAACATCAAGGTTCAAGGTAAAAAACACAAGGTTCAACACATTGCTGTATTTTCACAATGTATTTACAGAACCTGCAGCCACGGCTCTCCCCTTTGCAGATGTGCCCACCTTCTGCTAATCCCATGCAGTCTGGGCCACAAAGCCTGCAGTCCACATGTGTTCTTGTGGCCTGTTGTAAAATGGTGTGTTTGTGCAGACTGGGGCCTAAACAGTCTTGGAGCTGCATGAGTTGGCTTTGACTGGAAAGCTGAGACTCTTGTGGATTCAATGAGCCACATTTAATTCCTGTGTGATGATGTTGGCCCCCATAGCAGCCATTTCACTGCAGGCAGAGCATTTTTTCAAACTGGACGTTGCTGTAGAAAATGACCTCTAGTGACCTCTAGGAGAATCACAGCCTCATCAAACTTTACAGACAAACTAGAGAGCGAGGCCGTTCAGAGGAGCTCTGCTTCTCCTGCTGGACTGACAGGAAGGGCCAGTTTCTGACACATTTCCACAACGAGGATAAGAGGATACTTAAGAATCGCAATATGTATTGATCGGCTCCCAGGTGATAGTATTCATAGTATATACTATACTATATAACATACTATATATGATACTATATCATGATAGTATTGGATCAGGAGATAAGCATATTGTCCCAGCCTGAGTGTTGCAATACCTGACTTCTGGTCCTGGAACCAGACAGGAGCACTGGAACCCAGCATGAAAACCCACTTGGATGTGGAGGGGATTCAGACATTTGTTATGGGGTCTTCACTGGAGTAGTAACAATGGTGACTAATCTCAGGGTTAAGTCAAGGGGGCGTCGTACTCTTTTGCTTGTTGAAAGCTTGTTGCAGCGAGTTTCCTCCTCACCCCATATTGTGGAGATTTTTTGCTTTTGTTGTTGGTCAACCTTTCTTTTACGGATTCACAATAAAAAATCAGTAAAAAAACATGAGCTGTCAAACTCTTGGATTGCTGTATTTGTCATAATCGGCTGCAAAAACTCAAAGTGGATGTCATGCTGCTTACATGGACATTTATTCTTGTAAATGCTATCTTAATTGAATTAATATTAGAATATTGCAATACATGTAAATGTAGTCGCTGAAAGTGACATAAGAGACCGCTTATGCCAATTGCAATAACCTTGACTAATATCGAGTGTCCCATCATCATGTTTGTTTGTTTTTTACTTTTTTTTAAAAAAAAAAAAAAAGATTTTAAGATTTGAGTTAAAATGTAATGTCTAAATTTAAACAAACTGCTCTCATCTCTACAGGGACAGGAAGAGGATGAAAGCAGTCCTGAGGGATCCAGTCTCCACCAGCTGTGGACAATGGTTCTGCAGACGGTGCATCACCTCATACTGGGACCAGTCTGATCCATCAGGAGATCCTGGCTGTCCCCAGTGTGGAGAAAGATCCAGAACAAGACCTGGACTGCAGACAACCAGTCAAACCAGCACAGTGGACAGCGGTCTGCAGGAGGTTTTAGACAAGCATAAGATCAGTCTGAGGAGGAGATGTGAATTTGTGACAGAAGGAACTGCTGCAGCAGGAACTGGAACCCTCCTCAACAGGATCTACACTGAGCTCTACATCACAGAGGAATGGAGGGAAGGGGTTTATACCCAACATGAGCTGTGGTGGCTGGCGACAACATCCAAGATGGTGACCCTCCATGACACTCCAATCAGGTGCCACGACATCTTTAAACCCTTACCTGGCCAAGACACACACATCAGAGTAGTTGTGACGCAGGGCGTTGCTGGCATTGGAAAAACCTTCTCAGTGCAGAAGTTCACTCTGGACTGGGCAGAGGGCTTGGAAAACCAACATGTCAGTCTTGTGGTTCTGCTTTCGTTCCGGGAGCTGAACTTGATTAAAGATGAGCGCTACAGTCTTCTCCAGCTGCTCCGTGTTTTCCATCCAACATTACAGACGGTCACAGCAGAGCAGCTCGCCGTCTGTAAAGTCGTGTTCATCTTTGACGGTCTGGATGAAAGCAAGTTTTTATTGGATTTCCAGAACAATGAGGTCGTGTCTGATGTCACACAGACATCATCAGTAGACGTGCTGTTGACAAACCTCATCAAGTGGAATCTGCTTCCCTCGGCTCTCCTCTGGATAACTTCCAGACCTGCAGCGGCCAATCAAATCCCTCCTACATGTGTCGACAGGGTAACAGAAGTCCAAGGGTTCACTGACCCCCAGAAGGAGGAGTACTTCAGGAGGAGATCCAGTGATGAGGAGCTGTCCAGCAGAATCATCTCACACATCAAGGCGTCCAGGAGCCTCCACATCATGTGCCACATCCCAGTCTTCTGCTGGATCACTGCTACAGTTCTGGAGCACATGTTGACTACAGACCAGAGAGGAGAGCTGCCCAAGAGCCTGACTGAGTTGTACTCACACTTCCTGCTGGTTCAGACACAGAGGAAGAAGCACAAGTATGATGAGAGACATGACAGGAGTCAGCAGGAGCTTTTGGAGACTGACAGGGAAGTTCTTCTAAAGCTGGGCAGGCTGGCGTTTCAACATCTGGAGAAAGGCAGCCTGATGTTCTACCAAGAAGACCTGGAGGAGTGTGGTCTTGATGTCAGAGAGGCCTCGGTGTACTCAGGAGTGTGCACAGAGATCTTCAAAACAGAGTGTGTGCTCTTCCAGAGAAAAGTCTACTGCTTTGTTCATCTGAGCATTCAGGAGTTTCTCGCTGCAGTCTACATCTTCCACTGCTACACCAACAGCAACACAGAGGTTCTGGCCAGAGTCATGAGGAGGGAATGTGATGACAGAAAGCCATCGTTGGATATCTTCCTGAAGACAGTCATGTCTGAAGCCCTGAAGAGCAAAAACGGTCACCTGGACCTCTTTGTCCGTTTCCTTCATGGCCTCTCACTGGAGTCCAACCAGAGGCTCTTAGGAGGCCTGCTGGGTCAGACAGAGAGCAGACCAGAAGAGATCAAGAGAGTCATCTACAACCTGAAGGAGATGAACACTGAATATATCTCTCCTGACAGAAGCATCAACATCTTCCACTGTTTGATTGAGATGAACGACCTCTCAGTGCATCAGGACATCCAAGAGTTCCTGAAGTCAGAGAACAGATCAGAGAAGGAACTCTCTGAGATCCACTGCTCAGCTCTGGCCTTCATGCTGCAGATGTCAGAGGAGGTTCTGGATGTGTTGGACCTGAAGGTGTACAACACATCAGAGGAGGGACGATGGAGACTGATCCCAGCTGTGAGGAACTGCAGGAAGGCTCGGTTAGTCCTGATGTGAAATCAGCATTACACAAATAGTGCAGAGCTGCTTCCATACCTAACACTGTCAGGAATATGACAAAGATATGTAGTTCTCTAAATATTCAGGATAAAGGATTGATGCTGAGAGAAAAAAATATATACTTCAGTGTAAAAAGGAGGCAATGTAATGGTGATGCCCATAGCAGCTCACCCCTACAATACTTCAAAATCAGAACCAGGTTTTTGCTATGGAATTGAACTTGAGCATCAGGTTTCTACAAGGGTTTAACATTTTTCCTGAAAATTAGTTATTTTATTTTAAAAAGAAGAAAAATTTCCCGGGATTCCAGGATTTTTTTTTATTGCCATATCTTTTATCGATAAGGCCTATAGCCGACCATGAAGCTCAGCCCAGGTCATTGTCAGACATTAATCTAGGCAATTATCTGTATACATATGCCAGCCTAACCTTTTGTAGGTTAAATATAGTAGGCTATATTATTTTATGATTGTTACAATAAAAGAATTATGACATCCATTCCCGACATTACAGCTGGCTGTTGCATCTGCGTGCCGTGAAGGCTATTGGAACCGCTTGAGAAGTGGCATGTGAATGATTGAGGCTATGTGACTTTTTTAGGGAAGAAACTTTTACACTTTAGCAACTTTTACATACATATATATATATATATATATATAATAAACTAACAAAATTCGTCATTAGACCATTTCTAGAGACGACTCAATAGGCCAATAGGCCTAGGCTATATGACTGTGTGCGGCAGCAAATGCGAATGATCACTCGAGATTCACATTTTTTATTATTATTGTTGTCGGACCGACATTTCTCTTGCTAAGAAGCTAGCTTCCTTCCTGTGGCTGTAATGTGAGCAAGCTAACAATGTCCCTCATCAGTGCTGAGTCTCCTCAGCAGCGCTGTCTCATCACCATGCTGATGATACAGAGCTGGCACAGGTCCAGAGGCTTGACTTTATCTCACTGCTTGAAGTGTTTAGCACCCTCTAGTGCAGTGTTTCCAAAACTGGAAGCTCACACTCACATATAGTCTCTACTAATTTTTGCTGTCCTTGGACACTTGGACATCTTCACGGGGTGCTGAGACTCCAAATGTCTCCTCAAACCACAGGTTGATCCCCCTGAACGCCTCATCACCCTCTCACACAACCTGCACTCTGCAGTTTCATTGTCTACTCTGCAAAAATATTCCCAAACAAAGCGAGCTGCTGGCACCGGCATCATCTGGCAGGCTAGGTGCTAGGCTTGTATCGTATCCGTGAGCCTGTATTACCGTAACTATAGTACTAAGGAGCTGCTGCTCGCAAAATGTGCGTCATTACCGCAAATATTAGAATAGAGGTGCAAAACATTTTTTCCCATTGCCCGTCATTCCATTTCCAGAGAAATGTAATGGTAGTCTGACTATCAGTCTGGTCTAGTGAACAATGATGTTACTGCTCAGGCAACAAGGGAAAAATAAACATGACTTGTAACAAATAATCTGGAATGAACTGCTCACTCAGACGCACTGAGGAACAAAGAACAAAGGGATCCTCCTCACCTGAAGAGCAGAGAGTGAAGGAGCTCAGGAGACTTCATACACCTGTGTGAGCTCCTGTCTTCAATTAACATACATGTGGCTGATAAACACCCAAGCTGATAAACAGTCATTAGTAATATGGATATGATGAGCGAGCAGGCTGAGGCCAATAACAGAGCAGCGAGGACGTCTAATAAGTTGAGAAAACTGCATCCCTTTACTGTAACGCAGCCTTTAAAAGCAGGAGAGGACAACACTGATGCCATAAGATATTACCATATCCCAAATCCCACATGATATTAGGGCTGGGCGATATGACCTTTTACTAATATCTCAATATTTTTAGGCCATATCACGATTAGGGTTGGGTATCGGTTGGGTTTTATCCGATACTGGTGCCTACTCGGTATTTTTTAAACGGTTCCCGTGCTTTATCAGTTCTCGACCCAGTACTTAAAAAAACAAAAACGCACACACTTTGTCAAAACACAATACCCTTTTATTTCCAGGGCCAGATTGAACACAATATTAACTTAAATATTTAAACAGTATAAATACAAATAACATATGGCAATAACAAACTCGTGCCATTTGTGCACAACTGTGGGGGAGAGGGAGTTACAGTCGGGCTGCACGGCTTTAAGGCGTCTGTTGCATGTCGCAGTCTGCATCCTCCTAAGACATGAAATGTAGCCAAACCTTGGAGCGTTTTGCCTTCGGCATCTTTATTGATCCTCTCACTATCAGTTCTGATCAACAAGTGTGCTCAATAGCGGCACTGACGTCACGTTCAACAACCGCAAGTTGACGCCAGAACACCAAGGGGCGGCACCGAAATGAGGCACCGAAATTTTCGTTCTTATTCGGTCTCATTACTACCGTTTACAATGGAACCAATGCCCTATTGGCACCGCGTTTCGGTACCCAACCCTAATCACGATACACAATATATATCTCGATATTTTACCTTTGCCTTGAGATGATGCTTTGATGCATACAATCGAACCAGAATGGCAATACCTGATATATATTGATATTTTTTCTGTGACGTAATTGGGGTTTCCCACAAAGCATTATAGCATAGTGTCCCAGTTAGTTTCTTTTTTCCAGATGCAAACCCTTAAAATAAAACAGTCAATTATAAGTTTAAGCCACATGCCAAATGTCACACAGGCACCTTTATTAACAGAGGTCACTCTCATAACAAAATGTATAAAACAAATTGAACAAAAAACGGTGTGCACATAGTAATTAATTCAAAAATGCACTGTGTTACAATTTTAACAGTAACAGTAAACAGACTTGCAGCAGGCCGTGGCGCAGGTGTATTGCCCACCTGGTCAGGTCTGCCGGATCTGACAGGTGCACTGCGCACACACACTGCAATAGATAGTTTTCAGTCATGTGACTTGCCGGTAGCCCTGGAGGGCAAAACAACGTTCCAAGATGCCGGTGAGCAAAGGACTCTCAACTGACAAACAAGACTTGTCAGAATTGTCATTTAAATCCCCTGTCAGCAGCCGAGAAACAAAGATATCAAAATAAGTTGGAAGTGTTGGGCACTTTTGACCCGTATACAGCACCGGCTGCTGTGAACAAGCCGTTAAACACCACTATGTCCTTGCTGAAACTCGACTTTGGCGATGTTTACATTTACCTGATTGAGAACCCATATAAAAGCACCGATAGTTCGGCTACCGGCATTTCCGATCAGGATGGGTGAGAATGCTGCTGTTTGGGAAGTAAAGTAGGCCTACAAGGCATTCTTCATTCTGAAAGCAAAGGTGAATACTAATTTAGCTAACACTATCTATCAAATTAATTTTAATTTACGTTAATTCATGAGTCAGTTTCAGGGACATTGTCATCAGTGTGTAGCATGACGTGTGTGTTTGGAGGGCTGCCATGGTTTTCTCTCCTGAGACTGAGTTGCGTTTGATAGCACTGATCAACAGATTTCTCCTCTCGGGTTGTCTTTACAGGACGGAATACAGTAAAAACACAACCCCGGCTTTTCTCTGCGGCGGTTTGTGCACCGATTTCTAATGACGTCGGGCCATGCATGATTTGTATTTCAACGTGATGACGTGCGTCACAGAGCGAGGGAGGCGGAGCAGAGAGGCTGTGTGTGTGAGACATGGACACAGAGAGGGAGAGGAGAAATAGGTGTGAACTTGCGGCTCAAAGGAAGAATTGTATTGCTATTTTAATGCAAAATGAACTATATCGATAGAAACAATACTGTTCTGTGTTGTATCGCGTTTAGAAATATATCGATACGAATTAAAATCTCGAGATATCGCCCAGCCCTACATGATATCTCATCTCATATCACAGTATCCATCCATTATATCTATATACTGATGGTCCCACGTCTACTGCCATCACCTGGTCAGTCTTTTGAAATGCGAATAACTTTGGCCCTGATTGGTCAAGAGACTGGGTGCTGGTGTCATGTGATGCAGAAGCTCTTGTTCTACAGTTTTACTATGAGAAGATGGGAGCATACTTGCCAACATTGGGTTGTGAAAAATAGGGAGATTTTAATTTTTTTTGTAAACTTTCTGAAGAAACTTTAAATGTGCTTAGTCCATGAAGGTTCATAATGTCTGCCATTTGTATGGATCGCAAAGTTTCATCTATCTCAGACACGAAACAGGTTTCTTCTTACCTGACATGTTTCGGCGGCTTGCTTCCGCTTTCATCAGAGGTGTCACTAGGTGGTGTGTGACGTGTCTTTATCAGCTGATGTTACTCACAGAGGTTAGCCGACCTGCCTCCATTATCCAGCGTTGCTGTTTGTTTTCTTGAGTGCGGATGACTTTTGTTTTTTCCCAGTCCATAATATGATTTTCCCATTTGCAATGGTTTGTTATTGCCGATTTTAACTTCTCCTGTAGTGCCTGTTCTTTTATTACTTTACTTTACTTTTATTGTCAGACACGAGTCTGAAATTGCAAGTGTGTGGCTTTTTTTCCGGGTGCTGAGTGATCTTCCTGTTTCCCCTATGTAGGTTTTGTTGCATGATTTGCATGGTATCTCATAAACGTTGCATTTGTGTTGTTGGTCTATCTTGTCCTTCGGGTGTACTAGTAGTTGTCTTAGTTTTATGTGTGGTTTCACTGGTGTGCTGATGTGCTGCTTCTTAAACGCTCTCTGTATGCGTTCTGTGATCCCCTGATGTATGGCAAGGTGACTGCCCCCACGTTGTCTGTCTTGTGTGTCTGCAATAACAGACCATTGCAAACGGGCAAATCATATTATGGACTGGGAAAAAACAAAAGTCATCCGCACTCAAGAAAACAAACAGCAGCGCTGGATAATGGAGGCAGTGGAGATCAGGAAACGAGCGCAAACAACAATGAACCGGGACAAGGGGGTGTACATGCTCTCCACAACCTGGGACAGCGTACTCAAGCGGCAGAGTGGCGGCGAGAGGCGTGGCCGACCTGTCAAATTTGACAGGTCGTCTACACCTCTATGAGTAACATCAGCTGATAAACACACGTCACACACCACCTAGTGACACCTCTGATGAAGGCAGAAGCATACCGCCGAAACATGTCAGGTAAGAGCAGAGCCGCCGCTCCTGCAGGGGCCCCAAAAATTAAGGTTGATAATAATAAAATGTGATGATAATTATAACATTATTACATAACAAAAAATACAAAACAAAAAAAAATAAATTAGTTTTGAGCAGGCCCACCGTTGTCTTTTTTAATTGTGTACCCCACTCAATTTCAGCAAAATAAATGTTTTACCCCAAAGAGGCCCCCTCACACACACCCCTTCCCTGAAATGGTACAGTCTTCAAGTGCACGTCTTTTTCTCCATCGGAGTTTGCTGCTCCGCCTCCGGTGCACTGTGTAGGAGCTATTGCCTTAATAGCTTGCTAGCCTTATGTTTTGTTGAAGGGAAGGGAAGTAAATCTGGGTGGCACAACCCCTCCAATCGTTTCACCTGCACCACCAAGAAAAAAAAAATACAACAACTGCAACGGCACCGTACGAGTCCAAAAGGCAGAGAAACTTTCCAGCTACAGCAGCGCACTGACATAGATTGTGTTGTTACAATTGGCCTTATAGTTCATGTCTCTTGTAGTCAATGTTTCTTGTATTATTCAGAACAGCTTGACTGTTAGTAGAGGGCAGATAAAGCTGGAGCCACACATATTTTCTCTATCTTGTTTGTTAGGTCTATTGCATTAGGCAAGGCAAGGCAAGGCAAGTTTATTTGTATAGCACATTTCAGCGACAAGGCAATTCAAAGTGCTTTACATAGAGCATAAAGGCATTAAAACAATATAAAAGAACACAAGAAAACATACATAAAAACAATTAATAAATAGAAGCTAAAAGGAGAAAGGCATTAAAACAATATAAAAGCAACACAAGAAAATATGCATAAAAACAATTAATAAAAAGAAGCTAAAGTTAAAGGAAGTTAAAAGTTACAGTGCAGTGTAAAATATTAAACCTTAATGTGGTTTAATGGAAGGCAGCGGCAAACAGAAAAGTCTTCAGCTGTGATTTAAAAGAACTGAGAGTCGCAGCAGATCTACAGTTTTCTGGGAGTTTGTTCCAGATATGTGGAGCATAAAAACTAAACGCTGCTTCTCCATGTTTAGTTTTTACTCTGGGGACAGAAAGCAGACCTGTCCCAGACGACCCAAGAGGTCTGGATGGTTCATAATTTAGCAGCAGATCAGAGATGTATTTTGGCCCTAAACCATTTAGTGCTTTATAAACCAACAGCAATATCTTGAAGTCAATTCTTTGACACACAGGAAGCCAGTGTAAAGATCTGAGAACTGGAGTGATATGATCCACTTTCTTGGTCTTAGTGAGGACTCGAGCAGCAGCATTCTGAATCAGCTGCAACTGTCTGATGGATTTTTTAGGGAGACCTGTGAAGACAGCATTACAGTAGTCAAGTCTACTGAAGATAAATGCATGGACAAGTTTTTCCAAATCCTGCTGAGACATAAGTCCTTTAATTCTTGATATATTCTTAAGGTGATAGTAGGCTGACTTTGTAACTGTCTTAATGTGGCTGTTGAAATTCAGGTCTGAGTCCATGACTACACCAAGATTTCTGGCTTGGTTTGTGGTTTTTAACATTATTGACTGAAGCTGAGCGCTAACTTTTAATCGTTCTTCCTTGGCTCCAAAAACAATTAATTCAGTTTTGTCTTTGTTTAACTGAAGGAAGTTCTGACACATCCAATGTTGATTTGTTCAATGCACTTACTCAGTGCTTGAACTGGACCATAGTCCCCTGGTGATATGGTTATGTAGATTTGTGTGTCGTCAGCATAACTGTGGTAGCATATTTTGTTGTTTTCCATAATCTGAGCTAGTGGGAGCATGTAGATGTTAAACAGAAGAGGCCCCAGAATGGAGCCTTGGGGAACTCCACATGTCATTTTTGTCCGCTCAGATGTGTAATTACCTATGGACACAAAATACTCTCTGTCCTTTAAGTAGGATTCAAACCAGTTTAGCACTGTGTCAGAAAGCCCCAACCACTTTTCCAGTCTGTCCATTAATATGTTGTGGTCAACCGTGTCAAATGCAGCACTGAGATCTAGTAAAACAAGCACTGTAACTTTGCCACTGTCAGTGTTTAAGTGTATGTCATTAAATACTTTAACAAGAGCGGTCTCAGTGCTGTGGTTTGATCGAAATCCTGATTGGAAGACATCAAAACAGTTGTTTAGTGCCACGAAGTTGTTCAGCTGTTGAAAAACGGCTTTTTCAATGATCTTGCTTAAAAACGGGAGGTTTGATATGGGCCTATAGTTGCTCATTAGTGAAGCGTCTAGAGTGTTCTTTTTTAGGAGTGGCTTGATAACTGCAGTTTTCAGGGCCTGTGGGAAGACACCTGAGAGAAGAGATGTGTTGACAATCTGTAGAAGATCTGGGGCCATGCAATTTGAAACTGTCTTGAAAAAGCCTGTAGGCAGAATATCAAGGCAGCAAGAGGAGGATTTCAGATGTTGTATAATGTCCTCCAGGTTTTTATGGTTGATCGGATGGAATTGTGTCATACTACTCAAATTGATTTTAAGTGGACACAGGGACAACGCATATCCTGCACCTGATATAGAGGCATTGACTGTTTGTCTTATTTTCTGAATTTTGTTGGTAAAGAAGGAGGCAAATTCATTGCAGGCCTTGGTGGATAGAAGTTCAGGGGCCATGCCCCTGAACTTAGATACACGCCCAGCCAACACACACACACATAGCATCGCACATTCTAGCAACAGGGCATGGACACTGGTTGGCCTGTCCATGATTAGGTAACTGGCCAATTACACTCAGTTGCGTTCAAGTCCAACCTATTTACGGGGCAGGCCCAAGCCCAAGAAGATAAATGTGCATCATTTCCTGATATCGGGGTTCATTCTGATGGAGATCCTGCGAGAGCTCTGTCACTCTGAGACCAGAGTCACATCACGGAATCGCGGAATTAGCCAAATAAAACGGTATCTATTTTTAACGCAGAATTTGACATAACAACTGCACCGCCGCACTGCACGAGCCAAAAGGCAGAGAAACTTTCCAGCTACAGCAGCGCACTGACATAGATTGTGTAACAAAGTGAAGAGCTGCCACTCTGCTCTATTTTCACTGGCTAACAGCAGCACACTGGCCTAGCTTGTCTATTCAGAGAAGAGGCATCACTTCGGCTTATTTTTCAATCTGTGTTATCACAGGCATACTACTGCTCATTCATTGTTAGTTGAATTGTTAGGTCTGTTTGATAAGTAATTTACATTATTTACATTACTTAATTTACATTAATTACATTACATTACCAGACGGCGATTCTGCTTTACAATTTGATTTTATGACTGCAGGATCAAAAAGGTTTTCCCAGGTTGTGTGTTTTGTTAAATTAGAAGACAATAACAAAATAAGAATGGAGCAAACAAAAAAACAAAACAAAACACGTTTTTATAAATAAATAGAGATTTTAAAAGCATACATGATATGTTTATTACTCTGTTGTTAAAAGGACTCGAAAGGACTTGAAACTCAAACTGTAGGACTTGGGACTTGACTTGAGACTTGTCAGTCTTGACTTGGGACTTGACTCGGGACTTGCCTGTCTTGACTTGGGATCAACTCCCCTCAAATTGTTTTCAAACTCCCAAAAATCCCAGAAAGACAGAAACCCTGCCAGTGTCTTTCTTCTTCTTCTTCTTTTATTTTCCGGCAGTATCAACGCTACTTAGCCAGTGACTGAGTCATATCACCGGCCACAGGCAGGCCAGGGTTGCCAGATACTGCGACAAATACCCCCCACAATCTGACTTGTTTCCTTCACTGTAAAATCGGGAGATTAGCGGGAGAAATTACTGACCGGGAGCATTGTGGGAGATAGGGTTAAAAATAGGGAGTCTCCCGCGTGAATCGGGAGAGTTGGCAAGTATGTGGTAGACTGAAAGCGTCTGAGGACTTTTCACTGAGCCATTCATTTGTTATTTATGGATGTACCTATGGCTGTTTTCACGTCTACCGTATTAAGCACTGAATTTGAATTATTTTGGCAGCAGCACAGACACGTGCACTGGCACCTTATATACTGTGTCCTGGTAGGCTCAACTAGATGCTTCCACTATTGGGTATGGTTAATAAATTATTATGTAACAAGGTCTCACAGATAAATAATATAGAATATAAATTTACAGCTACTATTTACAACTATTTACATAGTACAATTACGTTCCACAAAATAACCAAATGAAACATAATTACAACAAATATTTAGTACACCAACTACCAACTCCCCCCTTTCCTATCCTGCCACTTGGTCCCTCCCGGAACGTTTATTTGGGTGCTGGTACCACCCGGGATCCTTCTGGCTGAACACCCTGGAGCGGACACAGACCAGGACAGGTGAGGACAGGTAACAGACAACTAACACGGTGTTTTTGCTCAGTAATGCACTTGCACATTTCTTTTGTGATCTTACCGCACCTCCGTTTCTGCACACAGTGGAACACTTGCTAACTGACTTATGAACAAATTATGAACCAAACGTCCCCCACAAGTGTGGCGTCAGCGACTAATTCAGTCTTGCTTCTTTCAGGTGGAGCCAAGTGCTGACGACAAGCCCAACCAGAAGACACACATCACTCACGGCTTCATACTGTTAAATACACATGCTATAAATTATTCAATGAATAGACACAATAAACAGTCTGTATAACATGCAAATATGCAATGTGCAAATTTTCTGTGCAAACAATAAAGTGCAAATATCCCAACTAAAGTGCCATCATTAAAGTGCGTAGCTCAGTTGTCTGTTTACAGTGCAATTTATACAAACCAAGTTGTGCGATATGTACAAGGCTAAGCCGTCACTCACTGGTAACGATGTTGATGTTCATTGTCTATTTATTTGTGTTTTTCATATTTTGATGTCTTTTCATTTCAGGTGTTATCTTTATCTTTTCATTTACTCTGATGGTTTTGTAAAGCACTTTGGAACTTTCCTTTAAAGGTGTAACATAAATATGAACTAATATTATCATTATTATTAATAATATAATTGTTATAATAATTATTTCATTGGTCTGTCCTGCCTTTTTGAATATTTTGAAAAATCTGTTAACTGATAAATATCCAAAACACTGGAAATTATAGCTACATATTATTCTCTATTCAGATTGAGTGGCTGCAGGTTGTCAGAGAGCAGCTGTGCTTCTCTGGCCTCGGCTCTGAAGTCCAACCCCCATCTGACAGAGCTGGACCTGAGTAAGAACCAGCTGCAGGATTCAGGAGTGAAGCTGTTGTCTGCTGGACTGGAGAGTCCAAACTGCAGATTGAAGACTCTCAGGTCAGACTGCACTTTTTGATGATGTGTGAACATGTAATATTCTGTTAGCTGAACAGGAGTTTTACAGGCTTACATCTCAAATTGTTGTCAAACTGTATTTTCACACAATCCTTGTGTGTTGAAGATAAAGTGTGGGGCGAGTCGGGTGCACTGCGGGTCCGCGTCTTCCTAGAATACCTTTTTTTTTCTTTCTCCCTTACCGCACCTTTCCTCTTGTTTCCCCGGATTTGGGGAATTAATGTATTAACTTCAGTTCAATCACGCAACCTTTTCTTCCGCCTCCTCTCCTCTCCTCCACAGTCAGGCACACACACACGAGTTGCGACACCCCTTCCTCAACATGCTGCCTGTGTTTTCTCGACGATTGAAATGGCGCTGTAGAGACGGCAGCCTCTCCAGTATCTCCACAGTACCGAGTGTCTTTCTCTCCTTTTTGTTCTTTTCTATCTATATATCCTATGGATATTTTAACCTTAAAACCAGTCATCTTGTTTATTCAAGAGAGGAATTGCTGACCTTAAAGACAATGGCAAAAGCTGGAGAACGACATCACATACCGTCTGAACTCAGGATAGTGGGGCGGCATAGCTAAACTATCGTTCATTTTGTGATAAAAGCACCAAATCTGGTACACTCATTGCTGAATATATGTTGAATGAATCTGGATTTTGGGCCACTGCAAATTTTTATTCTGATGACTGTGGCAGCTATTTTCAAAACTGGCCCCCAGTGGTTACTGGCATGGAATGCTTTGCCTACCCTACAGCTGCTGTTTCATGTTTTCAGCACCACAAATATAATTTAGAGACATTTTAAAGTGGGAAAAAGCTTTATTACAGTGTAACAGAACAGAACATAAACTTTCATAGGCTCTCACATTCCCCTTCACAGTCTACGAATCGTGTATTTTAAAAATTCTACAAGGGCAAAATCCTTGTCCTGAGTGTGTGACAGTGATGGAGTGATAAAATAAATAAAAAAAAGAACCACATGGGTAAAGAAGACATTTAAGTTCTAAAAAAGCATAATGAAACTAAATTAAGTTTCTTGCTTTCAGGAAGTGTTTTTTTTTTAAATATTTGTTTTTAGCTAAAAAAGTCACAAAACTACAGTAAAATAAATTTGGCTTGTTTGCTGTCACTAATGACATGGCTTTTTTTTTTATCATTATCAGTACAGCATTTCAAAGAATATCAATATTTTCTTACCCCTACTATCTATGAAAATGTAATTTTGTTGAAATGTCTACATTCTACAATACATCATTTTACAGTGTCTTACTCTCCCACACTCAGCTTTGCTACATTCCAAGCTAACTACCTAGCTTAACTAACTAGTTTTGCTAGCTTGAAAATTTACCTCCCCACAGCGTTTTCATTGTGTCCTATTGTAAATTAAATGCAGTAAATAAACTCCTACAGTAAGTAGAAAATACATTCATGTCAGCTGTATAATGTTTACAAGTATTGCTTCAAACTAAAATCACATAGCATACATGTAGACTGTAGTAATCTGAAGCTAACAGTCATCCAAACTATCTCAGTTAGCTTAAATGCTAAATTGTGATCATGCAAACAAGTGAAAACGGACACTTTAAAGAGTGCAAATACACACCAGGGCCTAAACAACACTGTAAGAAGAGGTAAGTAACATGTACATATTAATTTCATTACTTGAAGCATAACTTTCATCATCAATGACTGCTACACCACTGTAACCATACTGACAACCGAGCAGAGAATGTCTAATATAGGGAGAAGTGCCACTCTCGTCTGACTTCCGGGTCTCGGAAACACGTCTCTGTCCATGTGAGGGCGCTTGCGGGCGAGTGCAGAATGAATGGGAGTCTATGGGGACACACCCCTAAAAATCCACTTTTCTCTGGAAATAATTTTTTGTCAAGTAATTTGAATACTGTTTTCAAAAGGGGGGACTAAAAAATACACTCAGCTGAATAATGGATTTTTTAAGTTCACCTATCTGTTCTAAAAAGCCGTTCAAAAAGTGTGATGACGTCACACATTGAGAGGTGCTGCTTTACGGCGATTTCCAGAGCCCGTCTCCGGAGAGCAGACGGAGACACTCGAGAGAGCCGTCTGTGCTATATTAGACATTCTCTGTACACACAAATATCAACTTTGATGGAAAAGCCCTCCTTAAGAGTGGTGTTTCCCGTTTCTCTTGGTCTTCAGGTGCCATCAAGTGGTTTCCCTGGTCGTAAACAGCCGCAAGTCTGTCACTGACCAATCAGCATTCATTAGCAAATGCTAGCGTGTTATGGCCAACAACAGCCCAAACTGTAGGAAACTGAAAGGATATAAGTTCTCGCTAATTTCACTTTTAACCTATAATCCATATTGAACTTTCAGAAACTACAACAGTATTTGCGATTTTTCAAGCATAAACAGGAGTAAGAGACAAATTTAGCCGTTTAGCTCCATAGAGCCCCATTCATCTGCACTCACCCGCGATCACCCCCAGTGGAATTACGGTGGAACTGCAACCAAGTTCGATACAATGGGGGTTAATGGAGAGTGGCAAGGCTCGTCGTAGACGGGCTCTGCAACTGAACATGGAGAAAAGAGGAAGGAACTGCATAGATGTCCACTTCAAAATAAAAGCTTAAATGCTCAAAGACTACAACTTAAAGAATTCTTAACACTGTATCTTTCACAGATTAGGCATGATGGGATGGAGTTGATATGTCCAACTTTTCCCATCCTGATCACATTCCCTCAAGGTAACTGTTGTCTTGTAACTGTTCTGAACCTCAGCTAAACCTTTAGGACCTCTTGTTTTTCATTGATTATTATTTTCATCATCTTCACACACTTTTTCCCAGCTCACCTACTTCCCATGCAAAACTTTGTGTAAACTCTGCAGGCTGACAGACGACCACGCCAAATGAACATTTTGTGTATTTCAGGATATTTTCTGTCTATAGTCCCTCAGACTGAGCCATATGAACACAGTCGACTGTCACCATGTTTTTGACTGAATACCGTGATATCCATATTGATGATGATGAGTACTTTATTGATCCTTCACAGGAAACTACAATACATTGTTGCAGCAGCACACATTCATACATAAATAAATAAATAGATCTAAAAAAAAACCAAAAAAAAACACCCATGCAGACCTTAAAAGAAAGAAAGTGCTTATGCATAGAAGACCTATTCCAAATGCTCATTAAACAGTTTAATTGCAGCAGAGAGGAAAGACCTCCTGCAGTGTTCCGAATTGCACTTAGGTGCAATCAGTCTGTCACTGAAGGTGCTCCTTCTGATCAGATATTGTGAGGATATTGTTAGGATGACTGGTTGGTGCTTGCATGAAAGTGTAAATTAGTGCTAAACAGTCATTAGTAATATGGATATGATGAGTGAGCAGGCTGAGGCCAATAACAGAGCAGCGAGGACGTCTAATAAGTTGAGAAAACTGCATCCCTTTACTGTAATGCAGCCTTTAAAAGCAGGAGAGGACAACACTGATGCCATAAGATATTACCATATCCCAAATCCCACATGATATCTGATCTCATATCACAGTATCCATATTATATCAATATATTGATGGGCCCACCTCTACTGCCATCACCCGGTCAATCTTTTTATTTATTCATTTATTTTTTAAATGTTATTTTTATTTTGGAAAAGCATTCCTTATATATTGTCTCACCTGGTATTAAATACTCTAATATTCAGCTCACACAGCAAGCTCTGGCCATGCAGTCCAACTGGTTGAATTCCACTGCACTTCACATATTCTCTGCCAACTCTTGTCCCAAATCTGAAAATGAGCCTCCTTCTCCCATTTCTTTGTTACATAAAGCGTATTTTCAGAGCGACACTGGAGAATATTGTAATTGGAGATCATTGTCTGTGTTTTTGTGTTTTTCATATTTTGATGTCTTTCATTTCAGGTGTTATCTTTATCTTTTCATTTACTCTGATGGTTTTGTAAAGCACTTTGGAACTTTCCTGTAAAGGTGTAACATAAATATGAACTAATATTATCAGTATTATTGTTAATTTAATTGTTATAATAATTATTTCATTGGTCTGTCCTGCCTTTTTGAATATTTTGAAAAGTCTGTTAACTGATAAATATCCAAAACACTGGATATTATAGCTACATATTTTATTCTTTATTCAGATTGAGTGGCTGCAGGTTGTCAAAGAGCAGCTGTGCTTCTCTGGCCTCGGCTCTGAAGTCCAACCCCCATCTGACAGAGCTGGACCTGAGTGAGAACTGGCTGCTGCAGGATTCAGGAGTGGAGCTGCTGTTTGCTGTACTGGAGAGTCCAAACTGCAGACTGAAGACTCTCAGGTCAGACTGCACTTTTTAATGATGTGTGAACATGTAATATTCTGTTAGCTGAACAGGAGTTTTACAGGCTTACATCTCAAATTGTTGTCAAACTGTATTTTTGCACAATCCTTGTGTGTTGAAGATAAAGTGTGGGGCGAGTCGGGTGCACTGCGGGTCCGCGTCTTCCTAGAATACCTTTTTTTTTCTTTCTCCCTTACCTCACCTTTCCTCTTGTTTCCCCGGATTTGGGGAATTAATGTATTAACTTCAATTCAATCACGCAACCTTTTCTTCCGCCTCCTCTCCTCTCCTCCACAGTCAGGCACACACACACGAGTTGCGACACCCCTTCCTCAACATGCTGCCTGTGTTTTCTCGACGATTAAGATGGCGCTGTAGAGACGGCAGCCTCTCCAGTATCTCCACAGTACCGAGTGTCTTTCTCTCCTTTTCGTTCTTTTCTATCTATATATCCTATGGATATTTTTAACCTTAAAACCAGTCATCTTGTTTATTCAAGAGAGGAATTGCTGACCTTAACGACAATGGCAAAAGCTGGAGAACGATATCACATACCGTCTGAACTCAGGATAGTGGGGCAGCATAGCTAAACTATCGTTCATTTTGTGATAAAAGCACCAAATCTGGTACACTCATTGCTGAATATATGTTGAATGAATCTGGATTTTGGGCCACTGCAAATTTTTATTCTGATGACTGTGGCAGCCATTTTCAAAACTGGCCCCCAGTGGTTACTGGCATGGAATGCTTTTCCTATGCTACAGCTGCTGTTTCATGTTTTCAGCACCACAAATATAATTTAGAGACATTTTAAAGTGGGAAAAAGCTTTATTACAATGTAACAGAACAGAACATAAACTTTAATAGGCTCTCACATTGCCCTTCACAGTCTACGAATCTTGTATTTTAAAAATTCTACAAGGGCAAAATCCTTGTCCTGAGTGTGTGACAGTGATGGAGTGATAAAATAAATAAATAAAGAACCACATGGGTAAAGGAGACATTTAAGCTCTAAAAAAGCATAATGAAACTAAATAAAGTTTCTTGCTTTCAGGAAGTGTTTTTTTTTTTTTTTTTTTTTTTTTTTTTTAATATTTGTTTTTAGCTCAAACAGTCACAAAGCTACAGTAAAATAAATATGGCTTGTTTGCTGTCACTAACGACATGGCTTTTTTTTTTTATCACTATCAGTACAGCATTTCAAAGAATATCAATATTTTCTTACACCCCTACTATCTATGAAAATGTAATTTTGTTGAAATGTCTACATTCTACAATACATCATTTTACAGAGTCTTACTCTCCCACATTCAGCTTTGCTACATTCCAAGCTAACTACATGCTCCAAGCTAACTACCTAGCTTATCCACCTAAGCTGAGTTCCGATCCACAGTGTACTGCAACAGAGCTCCCAACTCCCTGCACAGGGAACGTCGGCTTAGGAAACTTCACTTCACGAATTTACTCCAATCGGAACACCCTGCAACGTCACAGCTGTTTCCGGCCGAGTTTCCAAAACACGCCCCGGTGAAACGTCTTGTGAAATGTTATTTCATTCATTCACATTACCGCTGTCATTTGCAAGATGTGCGGTTGTCATTCCTAAATAACCGTCACGTCTCGTGCACCCCGTTGTTGTCAGCGTAATCAACTTAGCTTAACAAGCAAAAACTTATAAATAAATGTGATTTCATTGCAAGATGTACGGTGTCATTCCTGAAGAGATTCGTATCACATCATTTACAAATTGTGTGTCATATTGTATCTTGATAACTGACAGATTATTTTAAAATCCTTAATAATGACGGTGGTGAGAGAAATAACCGCCGCGTCTCGAGTCGCCTCGTCGCCATGACAACGGGCAGCATATGTCGTTCAAAGCGAGGTGGTTCAGTTAACCGTTGGTTCGACTCGCCGGCGCGCAATGACTGATGGGTAATATGCGTTGGCAAATTGGGCGAAGTGAGGAGCCGTTGTTCACTTATTCCCTGCACAGTTCACAGGACCCTTCGAACTGCTCCCTGTGGTTTGGAATCACAGTGAACATGGCGGCACACCCTGTGTAGTCCACTGTGCAGGGAACTACAGGGCGATCAGAACGCACCTCTAATTTTGCTAGCTTGAAAATTTACCTCTCCACTGTTCTTCACAATAATTATTTTTCTCGTTAGCCTTTATCTATGATGTTCAAAATGTATACATCCAAAAACTAACATACTTTATTCATAATTATTAAAGTTGAAATAAAATGTTTAGGCCTACCTTGATGGACTGTCTACTGCACTGTTTGTCGCAGGAAGCTAGCTAGCTCGTTGGCTAGCTTTAAAAATGAAAACCGGTTGACTGATAAATATCCAAAACACTGGAAATTATTGCTACATATTTTATTCTTTATTCAGATTGAGTGGCTGCATGTTGTCAGAGAGTAGCTGTGCTTCTCTGGCCTCGGCTCTGAAGTCCAACCCCCATCTGACAGAGCTGGACCTGAGTGAGAACTGGCTGCTGCAGGATTCAGGAGTGAAGCTGCTGTCTGCTGGACTGGAGAGTCCAAACTGCAGACTGAAGACTCTCAGGTCAGACTGCACTTTTTAATGATGTGTGAACATGTAATATTCTGTTAGCTGAACAGGAGTTTTACAGGCTTACATCTCAAATTGTTGTCAAACTGTATTTTTGCACAATCCTTGTGTGTTGAAGATAAAGTGTGGGGCGAGTCGGGTGCACTGCGGGTCCGCGTCTTCCTAGAATACCTTTTTTTTCCTTTCTACCTTACCGCACCTTTCCTCTTGTTTCCCCGGATTTGGGGAATTAATGTATTAACTTCAATTCAATCACTTTTCCCCAGAGTAATTATTTTTCTCTTTAGCCTTTATCTATGATGTTCAAAATGTCTACATCCAAAAACTAACATACTTTATTCATAATTATTACAGTTGAAATAAAATGTTTAGGCCTACCTTGATGGACTGTCTACTGCACTGCTTGTCGCAGGAAGCATATGCCAGCTAGCTCGTTGGCTAGCTTTAAAAATGATAACCGGTTTTACCAGCCCACAACCCCCCCCCCAAAAACACACACACACACACACACACCTACACCCCCACCCCCCACCCCACCCCACCCCACACACACACACACACAGAGACCTTCCTCCTCCCCCCTCCCCTCTCCACAGCCTCCTCCCTGCATCACTTTACACCCGGTCAGGGGAGAACTGAGGAGGTTTACCCTGGGAAAGCAGCAGCAGGCCCAGACACGGTGTCCCCTCGGCTGCTTAAGACCTGTGCTGCTGAACTGGGTCAACCGCTCCAGCATGTCTTCAGCCTCGGCCTTCAGCTGGGGAAAGTGCCCACGTTATGGAAAACATCCTGCATCATTCCTGTTCCGAAAAAGCACCGGCCCAGCGAGCTGAAAGATTACAGACGGTGGCATTGACATCACAGCTGATGAAGACACTGGAGCGGCTCTTCCTCAGTCTCCTCAGGCCCCAAGTGCAGCATGCCCAGGACCCGCTACAGTTTGTCTAGCGGACAGCTGTTGGTGGATGCCATTCTCCATCTTCTACATCGCACTTACTCCCACCTGGATAAGGGAAGTGGCTCAACGAGGATCCTATTTCTGGATTTCTCGAGTGCTTTTAATACCATCCAGCCCCTTATGCTGCAGCACAAACTGATGAGGATGCAGGTGGACCCCTGTCTGGTGTCCTGGATCTCTGACTATCTCACCAATAGACCACAGTATGTCAGGCTGTGTGCAATATGCACTTCAGGAATTCCCCTGGTTCTCCTGATGTACAGTCTGGGCCTGGTCCAACTATGGATTCACAAAGGATTCCAATATTTTCTTTGATGAATCATCAGGGACAAAAATCCCATGTGGGCATATCAGTGCATTCTGGGATCTTTCACAGATTAGGCATGATGGGATGGAGTTGATATGTCCAACTTTTCCCATCCTGATCACATTCCCTCATGGTAACTGTTGTCTTGGAACTGTTCTGAACCTCAACTAAACCTTTAGGACCTCTTGTTTTTCATTGATTATTATTTTCATCATCTTCACACACTTTTTCACAGCTCACCTACTTCCCATGCAAAACTTTGTTTAAACTCTGCAGGCTGACAGACGACCACGCCAAATGAACATTTTGTATATTTCAGGATATTTTCTGTCTCTAGTCCCTCAGACTGAGCCATATGAACTCAGTCGACTGTCACCGTGTTTTTGACTGAATACACTGATATCCATATTGTGAGGATATTGTTAGGATGACTGGTTGGTGATTTCATGAAAGTGTAAATTAGTGCTAAACAGTCATTAGTAATATGGATATGATGAGTGAGCAGGCTGAGGCCAATAACAGAGCAGCGAGGACGTCTAATAAGTTGAGAAAAGTGCATCCCTTTACTGTAATGCAGCCTTTAAAAGCAGGAGAGGACAACACTGATGCCAGAAGATATTACCATATCCCAAATCCCACATGATATCTGATCTCATATCACACTATCCATATTATATCAATATATTGATGGGCCCACCTCTACTGCCATCACCTTGTCAGTCTTTTTATTTATTCATTTATTTTTTAAATGTCATTTTTATTTTGGAAAAGCATTCCTTATATATTGTCTCACCTGGTATTAAATACTCTAATATTCAGCTCACACAGCAAGCTCTGGCCATGCAGTCCAACTGGTTGAATTCCACTGCACTTCACATATTCTCTGCCAACTCTCGTCCCAAATCTGAAAATGAGCCTCCTTCTCCCATTTCTTTGTTACATAAAGCGTATTTTCTGAGCGACACTGGAGAATATTATAATCGGAGATCATTGTCTGTTTATTTGTGTTTTTCATATTTTGATGTCTTTCATTTCAGGTGTTATCTTTATCTTTTCATTTACTCTGATGGTTTTGTAAAGCACTTTGGAACTTTCCTTTAAAGGTGTAACATAAATATGAATTGGTATTATCAGTATTATTATTAAAATAATTGTTATAATAATTATTTCATTGGTCTGTCCTGCCTTTTTGAATATTTTGAAAAAAATCTCTGACTGATAAATATCCAAAACACCGGAAATTATTGCTACATATTTTATTCTTTATTCAGATTGAGGAGCTGCAGGTTGTCAGAGAGCAGCTGTGCTTCTCTGGCCTCGGCTCTGAAGTCCAACCCCCATCTGACAGAGCTGGACCTGAGTGTGAACCGGCTGCTGGATTCAGGAGTGGAGCTGTTGTCTGCTGGACTGGAGAGTCCAAACTGCAGACTGGAGACTCTCAGGTCAGACTGCACTTTTTAATGATGTGTGAACATGTAATATTCTGTTAGCTGAACAGGAGTTTTACAGGCTTACATCTCAAATTGTTGTCAAACTGTATTTTCACACAATCCTTGTGTGTTGAAGATAAAGTGTGGGGCGAGTCGGGTGTACTGCGAGTCCGCGTCTTCCTAGAATACCTTTTTTTTTCTTTCTACCTTACCGCACCTTTCCTCTTGTTTCCCCGGATTTGGGGAACTAATGTATTAACTTCAATTCAATCACTTTTCGCCACAGTAATTATTTTTCCTCTTTAGCCTTTATCTATGATGTTCAAAATGTCTACATCCAAAAACTAACATACTTTATTCATAATTATTAAAGTTGAAATAAAATGTTTAGGCCTACCTTGATGGACTGTCTACTGCACTGCTTGTCGCAGGAAGCTAGCTAGCTCGTTGGCTAGCTTTAAAAATGATAACCGGTTTTACCAGCCCACAACCCCCCCCCCCCCCCCATCTTGTTTATTCAAGAGAGGAATTGCTGACCTTAACGACAATGGCAAAAGCTGGAGAACGACACCACATACCGTCTGAACTCAGGATAGTGGGGCGGCATAGCTAAACTATCGTTCATTTTGTGATAAAAGCACCAAATCTGGTACACTCATTGCTGAATATATGTTGAATGAATCTGGATTTTGGGCCACTGCAAATTTTTATTCTGATGACTGTGGCAGCCATTTTCAAAACTGGCCCCCAGTGCTTACTGGCATGGAATGCTTTACCTGCCCTACAGCTGCTGTTTCATGTTTTCAGCACCACAAATATAATTTAGAGACATTTTAAAGTGGGAAAAAGCTTTATTATAATGTAACAGAACAGAACATAAACTTTAATAGGCTCTCACATTCCCCTTCACAGTCTACAAATCTTGTATTTTAAAAATTCTACAAGGGCAAAATCCTTGTCCTGAGTGTGTGACAGTGATGGAGTGATAAAATAAATAAAAAAGAACCACATGGGTAAAGGAGACATTTAAGTTCTAAAAAAGCATAATGAAACTAAATTAAGTTTCTTGCTTTCAGGAAGTGTTTTTTTTTTTTTTTTAATATTTGTTTTTAGCTCAAACAGTCACAAAGCTACAGTAAAATAAATTTGGCTTGTTTGCTGTCACTAATGACATGGCTTTTTTTTTTATCATTATCAGTACAGCATTTCAAAGAATATCAATATTTTCTTACCCCTACTATCTATGAAAATGTAATTTTGTTGAAATGTCTACATTCTACAATACATCATTTTACAGTGTCTTACTCTCCCACACTCAGCTTTGCTACATTCCAAGCTAACTACCTAGCTTAACTAACTAGTTTTGCTAGCTTGAAAATTTACCTCCCCACAGCGTTTTCATTGTGTCCTATTGTAAATTAAATGCAGTAAATAAACTCCTACAGTAAGTAGAAAATACATTCATGTCAGCTGTATACTGTTTACAAGTATTGCTTCAAACTAAAATCACATAGCATACATGTAGACTGTAGTAATCTGAAGCTAACAGTCATCCAAACTATCTCAGTTAGCTTAAATGCTAAATTGTGATCATGCAAACAAGTGAAAACGGACACTTTAAAGAGTGCAAATACACACCAGGGCCTAAACAACACTGTAAGAAGAGGTAAGTAACATGTACATATTAATTTCATTACTTGAAGCATAACTTTCATCATCAATGACTGCTACACCACTGTAACCATACTGACAACCGAACATGGAGAAAAGAGGAAGGAACTGCATAGACGTCCACTTCAAAATAAAAGCTCAAATGCTCAAAGACTACAACTTGAAGAATTCTTAACACTGTATCTTTCACAGATTAGGCATGATGGGATGGAGTTGATATGTCCAACTTTTCCCATCCTGATCACATTCCCTCATGGTAACTGTTGTCTTGTAACTGTTCTGAACCTCAGCTAAACTTTTAGGACCTCTTGTTTTTCATTGATTATTATTTTGATCATCTTGACACACTTTTTCCCAGCTCACCTACTTCCCATTCAAAACTTTGTTTAAACTCTGCAGGCTGACAGACGACCACGCCAAATGAACATTTTGTAGATTTCAGGATATTTTCTGTCTATAGTCCCTCAGACTGAGCCATATGAACACAGTGGACTGTCACCATGTTTTTGACTGAATACCGTGATATCGATATTGATGATGATGAGTACTTTATTGATCCTTCACAGGAAACTACAATACATTGTTGCAGCAGCACACATTCATACATAAATAAATGAATAGATCTAAAAAAAAAAAAAAAAAAAAAAAAAAAAAAAACACCTATGCAGACCTTAAAAGAAAGAAAGTGCTTATGCATAGAAGACCTATTCCAAATGCTCATTAAACAGTTTAATTGCAGCAGAGAGGAAAGACCTCCTGCAGTGTTCCGAATTGCACTTAGGTGCAATCAGTCTGTCACTGAAGGTGCTCCTTCTGATCAGATATTGTGAGGATATTGTTAGGATGACTGGTTGGTGCTTGCATGAAAGTGTAAATTAGTGCTAAACAGTCATTAGTAATATGGATATGATGAGTGAGCAGGCTGAGGCCAATAACAGAGCAGCGAGGACGTCTAATAAGTTGAGAAAAGTGCATCCCTTTACTGTAATGCAGCCTTTAAAAGCAGGAGAGGACAACACTGATGCCATAAGATATTACCATATCCCAAATCCCACATGATATCTGATTTCATATCAGAGTATCCATATTATATCAATATATTGATGGGCCCACCTCTACTGCCATCACCCGGTCAATCTTTTTATTTATTCATTTATTTTTTAAATGTCATTTTTATTTTGGAAAAGCATTCCTTATACATTGTCTCACCTGGTATTAAATACTCTAATATTCAGCTCACACAGCAAGCTCTGGCCATGCAGTCCAACTGGTTGAATTCCACTGCACTTCACATATTCTCTGCCAACTCTTCTCCCAAATCTGAAAATGAGCCTCCTTCTCCCATTTCTTTGTTATATGAAGTGTATTTTCAGAGCAACACTGGAGAATATTATAATTGGAGATCAGTCTGTTTATTTGTTTTTCATATTTTGATGTCTTTTCATTTCAGGTGATATCTTTATCTTTTCATTTACTCTGATGGTTTTGTAAAGCACTTTGGAACTTTCCTGTAAAGGTGTAACATAAATATGAATTAGTATTATCAGTATTAATATTAATATAATTGTTATAATAATTATTTCATTGGTCTGTCCTGCCTTTTTGAATATTTTGAAAAACCTGTTGACTGATAAATATCCAAAACACTGGAAATTATAGCTACATATTTTATTCTTTATTCAGATTGAGTGGCTGCATGTTGTCAGAGAGGTGCTGTGCTTCTCTGGCCTCGGCTCTGAGGTCCAACCCCCATCTGACAGAGCTGGACCTGAGTGAGAACGAGCTGCAGGATTCAGGAGTGAAGCTGCTGTCTGCTGGACTGGAGAGTCCAAACTGCAGACTGAAGACTCTCAGGTCAGACTGCACTTTTTAATGATGTGTGAACATGTAATATTCTGTTAGTTGAACAGGAGTTTTACAGGCTTACATCTCAAATTGTTGTCAAACTGTATTTTCACACAATCCTTGTGTGTTAAAGAGAAAGTGTGGGGCGAGTCGGGTGCACTGCGGGTCCGCGTCTTCCTAGAATACCTTTTTTTTTTCTTTCTCCCTTACCGCACCTTTCCTCTTGTTTCACCCGATTTGGGGAATTAATGTATTAACTTCAATTCAGTCACACAACCTTTTCTTCCGCCTCCTCTCCTCTCCTCCACAGTCAGGCACACACACACGAGTTGCGACACCCCTTCCTCAACATGCTGCCTGTGTTTTCTCGACGATTAAGATGGCGCTGTAGAGACGGCAGCCTCTCCAGTATCTCCACAGTACCGAGTGTCTTTCTCTCCTTTTCGTTCTTTTCTATCTATATATCCTATGGATATTTTTAACCTTAAAACCAGTCATCTTGTTTATTCAAGAGAGGAATTGCTGACCTTAACGACAATGGCAAAAGCTGGAGAACGACATCACATACCGTCTGAACACAGGATAGTGGGGCAGCATAGCTAAACTATCGTTCATTTTGCGATAAAAGCACCAAATCTGGTACACTCATTGCTGAATATATGTTGAATGAATCTGGATTTTGGGCCACTGCAAATTTTTATTCTGATGACTGTGGCAGCCATTTTCAAAACTGGCCCCCAGTGGTTACTGGCATGGAATGCTTTACCTACCCTACAGCTGCTGTTTCATGTTTTCAGCACCACAAATATAATTTAGAGACATTTTAAAGTGGGAAAAAGCTTTATTACAGTGTAACAGAACAGAACATAAACTTTAATAGGCTCTCACATTGCCCTTCACAGTCTACGAATCTTGTATTTTAAAAATTCTACAAGGGCAAAATCCTTGTCCTGAGTGTGTGACAGTGATGGAGTGATAAAATAAATAAATAAATAACCACATGGGTAAAGGAGACATTTAAGCTCTAAAAAAGCATAATGAAACTAAATTAAGTTTCTTGCTTTCAGGAAGTGTTTTTTTTTTTTTTTTTTTTTTTTTTTTTTAATATTTGTTTTTAGCTCAAACAGTCACAAAGCTACAGTAAATTAAATTTGGCTTGTTTGCTGTGACTAACGACATGGCTTTTTTTTTTTATCATTATCAGTACAGTATTTCAAAGAATATCAATATTTTCTTACACCCCTACTATCTATGAAAATGTAATTTTGTTGAAATGTCTACATTCTACAATACATCATTTTACAGAGTCTTACTCTCCCACACTCAGCTTTGCTACATTCCAAGCTAACTACCTAGCTTAACCACCTAAGCTGAGTTCCGATCCACAGTGTACTGCGACAGAGCTCCCTACTCCCTGCACAGGTAACGTCGGCTTAGGGAACTTCACTTCACCAATTTACTCCAATCGGAACACCCTGCAACATCACAGCTGTTTCCGGCCGAGTTTCCAAAACACGCCCCGGTGAAATGTCTTGTGAAATGTTATTTCATTCATTCACATTACCGCTGTCATTTGCACGATGTACGGTTGTCATTCCTAAATAACCGTCATGTCTCGTGCACCCCGTTGTTATCAGCGTAATCAACTTAGCTTAACAAGCAAAAACTTATAAATAAATGTGATTTCATTGCAAGATGTACGGTGTCATTCCTGAAGAGATTCGTATCACATCATTTACAAATTGTGTGTCATATTATATGTTGATCACTGACAGATTATTTTAAAATCCTTAATAATGACGGTGGTGAGAGAAATAACCGCCGCGTCTCGAGTCGCCTCGTCGCCATGACAACAGGCAGCATATGTCGTTCAAAGCGAGGCGATTCAGTTAACCGTTGGTTCGACTCGCCGGCGCGCAATGACTGATGGGTAATATCCGTTGGCGAACTGGGCGAAGTGAGGAACCGTTGTTCACTTGTTCCCTGCACAGTTCACAGTGCCCTTCGAACTGCTCCCTGTGGTTTGGAATCACAGTGAACATGGCGGCACACCCTGTGTAGTCCACTGTGCAGGGAGCTACAGGGCGATCAGAACACACCTCTAATTTTGCTAGCTTGAAAATTTACCTCTCCACTGTTCTCCACAATAATTATTTTTCTCGTTAGCCTTTATCTATGATGTTCAAAATGTATACATCCAAAAACTAACATACTTTATTCATAATTATTACAGTTGAAATAAAATGTTTAGGCCTACCTTGATGGACTGTCTACTGCACTGTTTGTCGCAGGAAGCTAGCTAGCTCGTTGGCTAGCTTTAAAAATGAAAACCGGTTGACTGATAAATATCCAAAACACTGGAAATTATTGCTACATATTTTATTCTTTATTCAGATTGAGGAGGTGCAGGTTGTCAGAGAGGTGCTGTGCTTCTCTGGCCTCGGCTCTGAAGTCCAACCCCCATCTGACAGAGCTGGACCTGAGTGAGAACAGGCTGCAGGATTCAGGAGTGGAGCTGCTGTCTGCTGGACTGGAGAGTCCAAACTGCAGACTGAAGACTCTCAGGTCAGACTGCACTTTTTAATGATGTGTGAACATGTAATATTCTGTTAGTTCAACAGGAGTTTTACAGGCTTACATCTCAAATTGTTGTCAAACTGTATTTTTGCACAATCCTTGTGTGTTAAAGATAAAGTGTGGGGCGAGTCGGGTGCACTGCGGGTCTGCGTCTTCCTAGAATACCTTTTTTTTTCTTTCTCCCTTACCGCACCTTTCCTCTTGTTTCCCCGGATTTGGGGAATTAATGTATTAACTTCAATTCAATCACTTTTCGCCACAGTAATTATTTTTCCTCTTTAGCCTTTATCTATGATGTTCAAAATGTCTACATCCAAAAACTAACATACTTTATTCATAATTATTAAAGTTGAAATAAAATGTTTAGGCCTACCTTGATGGACTGTCTACTGCACTGCTTGTCGCAGGAAGAATATGCCAGCTAGCTCGTTGGCTAGCTTTAAAAATGATAACCGGTTTGACCAGCCCACGAACCCCCCCCACCCCCACCCACCCACCCACCCACACACACACACACACACACACACACACACACACACACACACACACACACACACACAGAGACCTTCCTCCTCCCTCCCCTCTCCACAGCCTCCTCCCTGCATCACTTTACACCCGGTCAGGGGAGAACTGAGGAGGCTTCACCCTGGGAAAGCAGCAGCAGGCCCAGACACGGTGTCCCCTCGGCTGCTTAAGACCTGTGCTGCTGAACTGGGTCAACCGCTCCAGCATGTCTTCAGCCTCGGCCTTCAGCTGGGGAAAGTGCCCACGTTATGGAAAACATCCTGCATCATTCCTGTTCCGAAAAAGCACCGGCCCAGCGAGCTGAAAGATTACAGACGGTGGCATTGACATCACAGCTGATGAAGACACTGGAGCGGCTCTTCCTCAGTCTCCTCAGGCCCCAAGTGCAGCATGCCCAGGACCTGCTACAGTTTGTCTAGCGGACAGCTGTTGGTGGATGCCATTCTCCATCTTCAACATCGCACTTACTCCCACCTGGATAAGGGAAGTGGCTCAACGAGGATCCTATTTCTGGATTTCTCGAGTGCTTTTAATACCATCCAGCCCCTTATGCTGCAGCACAAACTGATGAGGATGCAGGTGGACCCCTGTCTGGTGTCCTGGATCTCTGACTATCTCACCAATAGACCACAGTATGTCAGGCTGTGTGCAATATGCACTTCAGGAATTCCCTGGTTCTCCTGATGTACAGTCTGGGCCCGGTCCATCTATGGATTCACAAAGTATTCCAATATTTTCTTTGATGAATCATCAGGGACAAAAATCCCATGTGTTCATATCAGTGCATTCTGGTATCTTTCACAGATTAGGCATGATGGGATGGAGTTGATATGTCCAACTTTTCCCATCCTGATCACATTCCCTCATGGTCACTGTTGTCTTGGAACTGTTCTGAAGCTCAACTAAACCTTTAGGACCTCTTGTTTTTCATTGATTATTATTTTGATCATCTTCACACACTTTTTCTCAGCTCACCTACTTCCCATTCAAAACTTTGTTTAAACTCTGCAGGCTGACAGACGACCACGCCAAAAGAACATTTTGTATATTTCAGGATATTTTCTGTCTATAGTCCCTCAGACTGAGCCATATGAACACAGTCGACTGTCACCGTGTTTTTGACTGAATACCGTGATATCCATATTGTGAGGATATTGTTAGGATGACTGGTTGGTGCTTTCATCAAAGTGTAAATTAGTGCTTAACAGTCATTAGTAATATGGATATGATGAGCGAGCAGGCTGAGGCCAATAACAGAGCAGCAAGGACGTCTAATAAGTTGAGAAAACTGCATCCCTTTACTGTAATGCAGCCTTTAAAGCAGGAGAGGACAACACTGATGCCATAAGATATTACCATATCCCAAATCCCACATGATATCTGATCTCATATCACAGTATCCATATTATATCAATATATTGATGGGCTCACCTCTACTGCCATCACCTGGTCAGTCTTTTTATTTATTCATTTATTTTTTAAATGTTTTTATTTTTGAAAGTTTCCAAAATTTTTATTTTGGAAAAGCATTCCTTATATATTGTCTCACCTGGTATTAAACGCTCTAATATTCAGCTCACACAGCAGAGCTCTGGCCATGCAGTCCAACTGGTTGAATTCCACTGCACTTCACATATTCTCTGCCAACTCTCGTCCCAAATCTGAAAATGAGCCTCCTTCTCCCATTTCTTTGTTACATGAAGCGTATTTTCAGAGCAACACTGGAGAATATTATAATTGGAGATCATTGTCTGTTTATTTGTGTTTTTCATATTTTGATGTCTTTCATTTCAGGTGTTATCTTTATCTTTTCATTTACTCTGATGGTTTTGTAAAGCACTTTGGAACTTTCCTTTAAAGGTGTAACATAAATATGAACTAATATTATCAGTATTATTGTTAATATAATTATTATAATAATTATTTCATCCGTCTGTCCTGCCTTTTTGAATATTTTGAAAAATCTGTTAACTGATAAATATCCAAAACACTGGACATTATAGCTACATATTTTATTCTTTATTCAGATTGAGGCACTGCAGGTTGAGAGAGAGCAGCTGTGCTTCTCTGGCCTCGGCTCTGAAGTCCAACCCCCATCTGACAGAGCTGGACCTGAGTAAGAACTGGCTGCAGGATTCAGGAGTGGAGCTGCTGTCTGCTGGACTGGAGAGTCCAAACTGCAGACTGAAGACTCTCAGGTCAGACTGCACTTTTTAATGATGTGTGAACATGTAATATTCTGTTATCTGAGCAGGAGTTTTACAGGCTTACATCTCAAATTGTTGTCAAACTGTATTTTTGCACAATCCTTGTGTGTTGAAGATAAAGTGTGGGGCGAGTCGGGTGCACTGCGGGTCCGCGTCTTCCTAGAATACCTTTTTTTTTTCTTTCTCCCTTACCGCACCTTTCCTCTTGTTTCCCCGGATTTGGGGAATTAATGTATTAACTTCAATTCAATCACGCAACTTTTTCTTCTGCCTCCTCTCCTCTCCTCCACAGTCAGGCACACACACACGAGTTGCGACACCCCTTCCTCAACATGCTGCCTGTGTTTTCTCAACGATTAAGATGGCGCTGTAGAGACGGCAGCCTCTCCAGTATCTCCACAGTACCAAGTGTCTTTCTCTCCTTTTTGTTCTTTTCTATCTATATATCCTATGGATATTTTTAACCTTAAAACCAGTCATCTTGTTTATTCAAGAGAGGAATTGCTGACCTTAAAGACAATGGCAAAAGCTGGAGAACGACATCACATACCGTCTGAACTCAGGATAGTGGGGCAGCATAGCTAAACTATTGTTCATTTTGTGATAAAAGCACCAAATCTGGTACACTCATTACTGAATATATGTTGAATGAATCTGGATATTGGGCCACTGCAAATTTTTATTCTGATGACTGTGGCAGCCATTTTCAAAACTGGCCCCCAGTGGTTACTGGCATGGAATGCTTTGCCTACCCTACAGCTGCTGTTTCATTTTTTCAGCACCACAGATATAATTCAGAGACATTTTAAAGTGGGAAAAAGCTTTATTACAGTGTAACAGAACAGAACATAAACTTTAATAGGCTCTCACATTGCCCTTCACAGTCTACGAATCTTGTATTTTAAAAATTCTACAAGGGCAAAATCCTTGTCCTGAGGTGTGTGACAGTGATGGAGTGATAAAATAAATAAAAAAGAACCACATGGGTAAAGGAGACATTTAAGCTCTAAAAGAGCATAATGAAAGTAAATTAAGTTTTTTGCTTTCAGGAAGTGTTGCTTTTTCTCTTTAGCCTTTTATCTATGATGTTCAAAATGTATACATCCAAAAACTAACATATTTTATTCATAATTATTACAGTTGAAATAAAATGTTTAGGCCTACCTTGATGGACTGTCTACTGCACTGTTTGTGGCAGGAAGAATATGCTAGCTAGCTCGTTGCTGGCTAGCTGGCGTGCAGTGGTGGTTGTGGTGGTTGGGCAGAACGTGTTTGAGAAACTGAGTGTGTATTTGTATTTTTTCCTAATTTAATGTGTATTTACATTTTAAAATATTTTAATGAATCATTTTAATATTTTTATTCGTTTTAACAAATCAAATGCCTGCTATACATACACACGGCGTAGTGTCATCAGCGCATCATAGCTGGGGGGGCGGAGTCACCTGGGTGGAAAACATTGCTTTGCTCTCATTGATTCCCATGCATTAAGCACGATTTTTGAATCCAATTTTCTAATAAAATAGAGATTTTCAAATTAATATCAATGGCTTACACTGATTCTTTATTGCCAGCCGACAAAGAACGCTACCTGTCAAAGTTGACCAAAATCAGAATCGATTGTTGTCCGTATCTTATGAAAGACCGGACAGACGATCCAACGCAATGGCCTCCGGTCGTGTACGGAGATATTTACAACTACCTGATTGAGTCGCCTGGTAAGAGACACTATTACATTTTCTACAGCTGTGTTCAATTAAACTTACCTTAATATCAAACAGCAAGAGCCAGTAATGAATTTATCATGTTTATGGAGCTCATTTGAGTGAATTACAGGTAGGCTAGTTGTTTTGACACATGGGCTGACCAATACAGATGTTTGCCAATGACCACCTCTTAGTCAGTTTTTTCTTCTAAGACTCATGTCTCAGTTAGTTTTACTGGTTAAATAAAGGTAAGTTAGCAAGGAAGTTAACATTGTTATGTTCTGTTCTACAACCGTGTTGTGAATGAGGAAAGCTAAGCTAAAGCTATGCCTTAAACAGCACTTTACATAAGCGCACGTAACAATAACCTATCAATAATCAAGAGCATCAGTAAGGTTCTATTTGCTACTCATACAGGTATAAGAAGCAAAATACATTTTTGCAGTTTACAAACTTATCGGTAATAAAGTGGAGACCGCAGAGCCAAACATGTGGTGTGGTAGGGTTCCACAGACGGCCAGATTTATCCTCTCGGCGGATGGCTTGCAACCATTTTGTCCTTCTAATGGGCTCTGTGTTTATATTTGGCAAACGTATAAACTTTAATTCAGGATTTTGAGCAAAATTCGATGAGCAAAACGTAACACAGCGGCTCTTAACCATTGTCCGCTCGTTGTTTTCAATGGTCATTAAGGCTTTGTTTTCCACCCAGGCTAAAACCGGATGTGACGTTTGTGGGCGTTCCGGTCTAGCTCCGTGTGTAGCTATGGCCACTAGGGGGCGATTTTGTGATGGTTGTGCTGGTGCTAAGCTAAAGGCTAAGCTAAAGGCTAAGCTAGCGGACATACGGAGGCGTTTTAAACCATCGATCCCCTCGATCACAATGGGAAATGTCAATTCGCTGCCAAACAAGATCAACTAGCTGTCTGCACTTAACAACCAACGGACTAACAGAGAGAGCAGCTTGTACATCTTCACAGAGACGTAGCTAACTCACCTGATACCGGACGCTAACGTGGATTTGCCGGGTTTTACTGCGGTAAGAGCCGACAGAGACACAAACGCTTGCGGAAAATGCAGAGGTGAGGGGCTCATCATATATGTTAACAACCGCTGGTGTAGTCCGGGTCATGTTACTGTGAAAAACGTCTTGTGTTGCAAGGATTTGGAACTGCTAGCTGTCAGCCTACGGCCATATTATTTACCAAGGGAGTTCAGTCACGTGATCGCGCTCTGTGTTTACATTCCTCCGAGCGCTGATGCATTCACTGCCAGCAAGATTGCAGACACAGCACCCTGAGGCGTTTATCATCATCTCTGGGGATTATAATGATGCTACCCTGGACTCCACCTTGCCTGCCTTCCACCAGGTTGTGGACTGTCCCACGAGGAACAACAGGATGATTGATCTACTGTACACCAACATGAGGGATGCATACAGAGCCACACACTTCCTCCTCTTGGGAAGTCTGATCACAACCTGGTCCACCTACAGCCACAGTGCACTCCCCTGGTACAAAGACAGTCTATTACAACACGCTCCATCAGGAAGTGGTCGCCTGAAGTGGAGGACGCCCTGAGAGACTGCTTTGAGGCCATAAATTGGGATGTACTGTTGAAATCACACAGTGAGGACATAGAGGAGCGGACACACTGTCTGACAGATTATCTAAATTTCTGTTTGGATGTTGTCACCCCTGCCAAGACTGTACACTTGGCAGGGGTGCAGTCTGACTCTCAGGTCAGACTGCACTTTTTAATGATGACATAAATATATGGATATTGTTTGAATCATATAGTAGCACTATGGGCCCTATCTCTGCACTGCGCTACCCGTTCCCACTACCCGCTACCTGTGAATTACGCATTTAGCAGCTTCCACTATCCCTAAACTGTATCTTGCAGCCACACTACCTGCTATACATTATGCTGACTCCTTTATTTACACCTGGAGGTGTGCCCGTGGGTGTGTTTATGTGCTTTCCCTACAATTGCTATCTTGAGCACACACTTTAGGGAAAGTGGATAGCAGGTCCTCAAAATCACCCGCTATCCCATTTGCGCCCAGGTGGCTTCAATGCGCGTCCACTTGGACACATGTGGACGTGAACATGCGGCTCCACCTCCCGAATTAACTTGCCCATAACATGCCACCTTGCTTTAGCCTCAGTTGAACCCCTGAGAAAATGGCAGAGGTAGTACTAAATCGTGGGTTTCAGTTTGCGGATTTAGGATAGCGCAGCCTGCTCTCAAAGGCAGTGGCATCTGGCACACTCAATCAATCAATCAATCATACTTTATTTGTCCCACAGGGGGAAATTTGGTTTAAGTTACACTTCAGGTCAGCCAGCGTGCAGCGCCCCTTACATTAGATGAGAAAGGAGGACAATAGGGAAGAATGGGGGGAAAAAAGGTCAAATGTCAAACTGGGCTCCTAGGGGAGCACAACATGGCATTGGAAGGAGGAAGGGATTTGGGGAGGGAGAGGTGTCCCAGCACAGACGAGAGGCGTATGCAGCCACTACGGCGCTCCGCACCCACGAACTGCACTGTGACGGGAGGGAGGGGGGGTGGGGGGCCAACGAGGCATTGAATTTCATGGGATGTGTGTATGTGTGTCCTTGTGTATGTGTGTGCGTAAGTCCAGGACCAACTTCCCTACACAGTCTACACATTGTCTCTGCCGTCTGATAAGATGACAGCCCCGGCCGTTGCCCAGGAGACGGCCTCATGAGTCCTGAACAGGGTAGAAGATCCCAGGTGGAGGGTCATGGGGAGGGAGGGGGGAGAGTGGCTGTCTGCATAAACATCCAGGAGAAAGTGAAGATAGCGGCGTTCCAAGGTCGCTGGGGCGCCGAATTGTAGATAAGATGATTGTTTTGGTCAGGCTGACTCTGCAATTTCCATCAGCCTTGAGTCTCTGTGGTTCTGGTGATTCCGAAAAATTTCAAATTATGGCACATTTCCTCAGAGTCGAGCTTTCAACTTCTCCAAGCTGTTATCCATCTGGCGTAAAAGTCCAGGAATTTATTCCTGCTTGCGAACTAATTCACGAATCAATTCGCACAACACGAGTCTGAGTGTTGTTAGCTCGGCCCAAACCTTCTATGGCTGGCAGCTTCTCCAGAGCCAAAAGCGTTGCCAACACCCTCTGAACTTTGCGATAAATCAGGAATCCACCAGCACCAAACAGCAGAAATCATGTTATCATAAATCCAATCATGTAGACGTCTTCAACATCCTCGACGGAAAGAATCGACAGGCACATCATCCTCCACTTCTCCCAGGAGTCCATGGTGTACCCGGTGGCAAACGTTCCGGCGGGGCATGCAGGCTCTCCTTTGCCCAGTTTCCTTGTAGAGAAAATTTGATCAATTGCATTGAGACCAGCTGATCAGATCCATTGTTGTAGATTTTCGGAGAGAAATGCAGAGAGAGGCTCCGAAAGATCTGACTAAGACAAAGACAGAGAGCAAAGCAGGGCAGATAAGGGCAGGAGGGAGCTAGAGAAAAAGCGTCCGCCTTCGATGAGAGCAGGAAGAGAACCCTGATTGGTTTAACTGGCATAACGCCCAAACCACGCCTATGCATAATGTAACGGGTAGCGCAGGTGTTTTATGGCTAACGGCAGGTGTGCAAGATAGCAACTTTTGCAGGGGAACGCCTCTTAGGCAATGCTAAATCCCCAAATAACGGGTTTAGGGACTCTGATGCAAGATAGGGCCCCACATGTCTATAAGGCTGATATTGCTGTGAAGTACATGTTGTGTATCATGTATCATGGATGCATGCGTGCTTTGTGAGGTTTGACAATTAAGGATTCAAGGATTCAAGGAACTTTATTGTCATACCAGCTCACATTTACATATTTTAACTAACAACCATCTCATGTGTCAGGAGAGAGAGAGAGAGAGAGAGAGAGAGAGAAACCTTAATCTTAGTTTAGATTGGAGTGTTTCTGTGTGTTTGAAACACGGTTTCTGTCAAGAGCCACATGACTTCTATCACAAAGAGCTGGTGAGCCGTCAGTTCCAGATCTCTGCTGTGATGTGTGGAAGAAAATCAAACACATCAGGACTCATCAAGTCCATTTGTCCAAAGGCCAGAATGTTTTTAAGCAGACACTGTGGGGACCAGACTTTCAAATAACAACATATTCATTTATTTAGGAATAATTTGCTTATTATTGTTTAGTATTTTCACTTTCTTACAAAATGAATACCTGTATCAGTGTGAGCAGGCTGCTAGAAAACATGGCAAATCCATAATAATAACTAGATACTGAAGTAGAAAAAGCTCTTAGAGCACAAGGAGCCAGTTCACTGAGGAGTGACGCTTCAAATCTGGAATTATGGAAATGTGATGACTGACAGGAAGTTTGAATCACCATTAACTGGTGTTGACTCTGTTATGCAGTGCCCTGATTGGAGGAAAATGTTGAGCCCATGCTTGCACGCAGATACAGCACAAGACTCATTCCATTCCAAAAAGACAGGAAGTGGTTTGAGCTTCACCTGTCAGGCTGCTGCTCTTCAGTGACAAGCAGCCAGTCAGACGCAGCTCTGTGAGGGAGGCCTGCCACAGATCTGCTCTCTTCATGTCTTAGAGTTGTATGTTTTATTCTTCATTCAGACTGAGGTGCTGCAGGTTAACAGAGAGCTGCTGTGCTTCTCTGGCCTCGGCTCTGAAATCCAACCCCCATCTGACAGAGCTGGATCTGAGTTGGAACAAGCTGCAGGATTCAGGAGTGAAGCTGCTGTCTGCTCTGGTGGAGAGTCCACACTGCAGCCTGAAGACTCTCAGGTCAGTAGAGGGGTGGAGTCAGTCCTCTGTGGTCAGTAGAGGGGTGCAGTCAGTCCTCTGAGGTCAGTAGATGGGTGGAGTCAGTCCTCTGAGGTCAGCAGAGGGGTGGAGTCAGTCCTCTCAGGTCAGTAGAGGGGTGGAGTCAGTCCTCTCAGGTCAGTAGAGGGGTGGAGTCAGTCCTCTCAGGTCAGTAGAGGGGTGGAGTCAGTCCAGGCGGAGCAGCTTGGTTGCTTGGTTCTTGTTCTGGACACAGTCAGTGCAGGCAGCATTTCCTGGGAAATGTCCAAAGTTCTCAGTGGCCTCAGGACTGGACAGAAAGACAGAGAGAGATCAGCCAATCAGAGCAGTCACAGTGTGTTGGGATCATGTGCTTGAGTTGACCTGCAGATGATGATGATGATGATGAAGAGGATGATGGTTTTGTGTTCATCCCTACAGGCTGGAACCTCTAGAAGACTGGATTCCAGCTGGCAGCCTTACAGGATGTGAGTAGTGAGACAGTATGAGCAAGCGCACACACACACACACACACACACACACACAGGGCTGATAGTGGAAAAAAATCCTGAGCCTGAACTTTTTTCCGCTCCCGGGGGAATATGTGTATATGTATGCGGCAAATTTCATCATATAACACAGGGGTTTTCAACTGGTTTTGTCCCAGGGATCACCATTATAACCAAGAAGCAACTTGGGGACCACTGCTTTGGGGGATGTTTGTTTTATGTTGCACCATGATTAAAATAAAAAAAGTATATAGGCCCATATATGTAAAGAAGGCTATTTATTTGCATCAGTGTCTATTTATTTGCACCTTGTGATGAAAAGAAAAACAGTCAATTAATAACACTGGTCAACAACAAATTTATTGTTTAGGTTTTTTGAGCTGATTTAGGATAATTTTGGTGTGCTAAATCCAAAAATCACATTGGTTTTGCTCAATCAGGTCAACTTTCTGAACTATGCTACATATTGGCTTTTTAACATGTTTGCTTAGATTTATGGGCATTTTCACGTCCTATGATACAAAATTCTTTCATATTTCTTGCAATAAACAAATTCTGAAGATTTTACTTTTGCCAATTTATGATTAATGGTAGAAGATTGTAAATTTTTTGTTGGGGCGACAGTCCGGCTTCACCAAGTACCCATGCTTTCTGTGTATGTGGGATAGTAGGGACACTGCTCAGCATTACACAAAGAAGGACTGGCCGGTGCGGCAGGAACTGGTGCCTTGCAGAGCAAAGAATGTCATCAACATTCCTCTGGTAGACAGAGACAAGATTCTCTTCCCACCACTGCACATAAAGCTCGGCTTGATCAAACGGTTCACCAAAGCTCTAGATAAGGATGGTAGCTGCTTCGCCTACTTGTGCCGTGCTTTTCCAGGATTAACCACAGAGAAGTTGAAAGCTGGCATCTTTGATGGTCCTCAGATCCGTCAGTTCATCAGAGATCCTCAGTTTGAAAACTCAATGAACAAAGTGGAACTGGAAGCATGGAAGGCTTTTGTTCTGGTCGTGAAGAACCTTCTTGGCAACAACAAGGCCAGGAACTATGCAGACCTTGTCACCAATATGCTGACTGCTTTCAGAAACCTTGGATGCAACATGAGCATCAAAATGCATTACTTATTCTCACATATGGATCGGTTTCCTGAGAATCTGGGATCAATGAGTGATGAGCAGGGAGAGAGATTCCATCAGGACATAAAAGAGATGGAGGCCAGGTATCAGGGACGCTGGGATGCAGTCATGATGGCTGATTACTGCTGGACTCTGAAGAGAGACATCCCTGCTGCTGAGCATTCGAGGGGTTCGAAGAAACAAAAGTTCATGCCCTGAATTTTGCACAATGACGACTTCATGTTCAATTTACATGTACTTACCTTTATCAATGTCTATTATTCAATTTACAGGAATTAAAGTTTGTAACACTTAATAAATACATCCTGTTAGAAAATGATTTTTTTTCTCTTAAAACCTATTTTGGGTGAGAACTATATAAAAAACCAACTGATAAAGTCACAAAAATGTAATCAATTTTGTGAGAAGATCAAATTTTTCAAAATCAATTTAGCAAAAAAACCTGACCTGATTGAGAAAAATAGATGTCATTTTTGGATTTAGTGGTGCAAAATGGTCCTAATTCAGTTGAAAAAACCTAGACAACTTGCAAAAAAAATTTTTTGTAACCCAGTGTAATGAACAACAATAGTATGTGGGAAGCCAAGAGGGCTTGTGCTGAACAGTTAGCCTATGTTACGTGAGGCAGGACTCAGCTCGAAGTCATGCAAAGAAACAGTCCAATTTTTTCCGTTTTTTTTTTTTTCTTGGCTCCTCTTACCCCGAACTCTGAGTTGATCTACTCTGAGGTAGGAAACGCTGAGTTTTCGGTTCCAGAACTGATCTGAGTTAGTTTGATCAACTCGGAATAGTTTCACCTGGAGTTAAGCGCGTGAAACCCGATTTGACGAGTCACCATGGCGACGGGGAAGCGTCGGGCTGCGTTTTTCACCCCAGTTGAATTGGAAATCTTAATGCATTCATACAGAGAGTTTGAACAGGTTTTTAAAAAAAAAAAAAAAAAGTGCAACACCGCTGCAGCAGCAAAGGAGAGGGAGACGGTGTGGGAGAACACTGCTGCTCGGGTCAATGCGTAAATTTAAATGTAGTCTGTTGCAATCACAATAATATTACCGGGAAAACTGCTTGAATGGTAGCCTATGAATTTATTTCATTTAGGTGCAATCCCGCGGGGGAGAAGCGCACTTGGCAGCAGCTTAAGATGAAATATAAAAACATTGTTCAAACAGGTAAGACCTCGGCATAAACATCTATGCGCGGCCTTATAACCATCTCCCGACGAATATTTAATTCTCTGCGCAGTAACACTGCACCTTCATCCACGAGATCGCTTTCGAAAGGACATGCCATATTCGTGAAAAAAAGTCGCCACCTAACTACTAATGGACTTCTAATAAAGGCCTACTGACTGTTTTTTTAATTTTGTATTTTTTTAAAATAACAGTCGGCAGAACTAATACGCCACGCCAAAACTCGCCTGCTGACTGAATGAATGAGGAAGTTAAATACCGTGTGTGGCTGAAAGAGGGCGGACACAGAGAGAAACTCGAGGTTTCATGAGAAAAACCTGGTCCCGACCAGGTTAGTTTCATGGAGTCTGTTACTGCGGTAACTGACCGAGAGCTTAAGTTACCTCCCTCTGTGAAACAGGCTAGAGTTACCCCTCTTTCTCTGCTTTGAGTTACCTCCCTTTGTGAAACGGAAAACTCAGAATTTCCCTCATTTCAGGGTTAACAGACTCAGAGTTTTCACTAAACCTGCTTTGGGAAACGGACCCCAGGTCCGTGGTCCTGTGCGGCCAAGATGGGACGTCAGTGGTGACATGAGGCTTGGGAGAATCTCTATCAACTCCATTTGACATAATTTGGATGGGTAAATTATTCACAAAAATGAACTGTAAATGGAAAATAAATCATTTTTTAAATGATTATTATTATTTTCCATTTACAATTTCACGGACCACCTGCAGTACTGCCACGGACCACACAGGGCCGCAGACCACCGGTTGACAATCCCTGATATAACATGTATACATTATTTGAAAATAACCCTATTAACTATCTTGTAACTATCTATTGCCACATCGCTCCCACTCTCCTCTGTCCAAGCCCAGCTCCATTTCTTCTTAACGCCCTTATCGACATGTTGGCTGTCTTCCCCGGGCTTCATGAACCTGCAGTCTGTCCTGTGGGTTGCAGTGCGTCACTGTAGGCCAGGGGTATTCAGTTAAAACTGAAAGAGGCCCAGTTACTAAAATTTCCTCCCAGCAAAGGTCCGAGTCTTGCAAGGTCTAAAATTTAGACATTATTGATTATTGATTCACATCATATGAGACACAATGGTTTAGAAGTGGATACAGGCAGAATGAACATGTATTGGTCTGTCCATTCATCTTTAAAAGTTTTTCACTTCTCATTTTGGAGCAAGCCATTTTCTCGTCTCATCTCCTCTCTTCCACTACTCTCTGGTGCTGAAAGGTAAACAATCGATTGGATTGGCTTGGCTATTGATGACGCTCCTGTCAGCTTTCACATAGCGCATGGTTTGGGCCGCGCTTTGCGCAACAGTATTGATCTTTGATCGCAGAAAAAAAAAACAAAAGCAAAAACATCATACTGTATTTCTCTGCCAGTTTTTAAACACACCTGGTCAATATTTAACATTTAATTTAATATTTAACAATATTAGAATTGTCACGGGTCCGGACAGAACCGTCACTGGGTCCGTGCCTGGACCGCCATCCGCCATTTGGTGATGCCCGCTGCAGGCTAACAAGGCTCACTTTCGACGGCACATGGAGCGCCTGATTGTCAACACCCAAGTCCCGCCCACGCCCTACTTCTGATTGGCTAGTAGGCCTATTGTTAGTGTGGTTGAGAACGAAAGGTGCGCTTCTATTGGATCCAGAGAAATGCCTGTTAGATAAATCTGGGCGAACCCCCTTTTTTTTTTCTCACAGTCACACCGGTACGCCGGAGATCAGTCCTGTGTTCAACATCGCTTTTAACTGTTTTTTTATTCTGTTCTTTTACATATGAAGTGATTCTGTGTCCTTAGTTTTATTTATTTTTAATTTAATTTTTTTTAATCTCCCATTGTGTAAACTGTCTGATTTTTTTCTCTAGGTGCTATATAAATTATTATTATGATAGCTGTTGTTGTTGAGCACCTATGTTCTATAATTGTATTTTGCTCAGTTAATAAACTTGAATTATTTTGTGTGACTTAATGCATTTATGGAGAACTTTAATTCTTCATTCCCCTCATTCTTTCATACTTCAATATAGATGTTCATCAAACTGGAGAAATGCCATCCATGGTGACGGAGAACCTGCCCAGAGAAACATCTGCAGGAACCTCTACAGACAGCCTGGATACATCCTGGATACCTCTGCCCTCTCACAGCTCTGCCACGCATCAAACCTCGACTGTTGCTGCCTTGCCTCGCTCTCGCAGCATGCCATCACTGAGTTCCACTGCGAAGAGCAAGGAACATACACAACAAAAGCGATCTCCGAGTTTACCTGATATCACATTACAGGACAGCTTTGAGAGGTTCACGCCTGAGATCTCTGATGATGGAAACAGTGAAATCTACAGGTTCCAGTGCAGCAGTCCAGGCCTGTACCAGTGCAGTGTGACAGGCCTGGTGTTTAACATGGAGGGAGAAGGGGATGTGACTTACAGGATCGTCCACTGGGACCGGAGGCTGCTCGCTCAGCATCACAAGAAGCCTGCAGGACCGCTGTTTGACATCAGATGCCAGCAGCAGTCTGTCTGCCAGCTTCATCTCCCACATTGTGAGGTCAGATCTACAGGTGCATGTCAGTTCTTGTCAGTGGCTCATGTGACCAACGAGGGCACTGATTTCATCCTTCCACATGAGATAACAGAAACTCATATTGTTATCAACATCACTGGATTTTCTGCATATGGTAATGTCAAGGATGAAGACTCACCGCCCGATCCGATCAGGGCGGCGGTGCTGCTGTTCTACACTCCTCCAGTTGATCCTGATCTTAAATGCTTCCTTTATGTGTTGTTGGTGCCTAGAACCGTTGTTGTTTCTAGGTTCTGGGATGTGCAGAACAAAAGGAGAAAAATAAATGCAGATGAGATGTACATAGAGACACCACCACACTGTAAACTCCAGCCAAATCAGGAGTACACACTGTCCACGTCTCCTGAGGATGAATCAGTTCTAATACAACCAAAGAAGGCAGAATTTGATGACGATGTCGAGAACTATTTGTCTCATTTTAAAGTGACTTTAGGACAAATCAGGGGAAATATTAATCTGTCTCTCACAGACAGTAACAGCTCCCTCTGTGTATGGGAAGGGCAAGTAGATCTTCCATCAGCTGCCATAAGGAAGCCCCAGAGTCAGAGTGTTGTGGGTCTCCCTCCAGACAAACATTTGTTCTCTATACGTAAAGCCTTCATCGACAGAGTATCAGGACCTGTGCTCCAAAGTCTGCTGGACAGGCTTTTAGAGAAACAGGTGATAAATGACTCTGAGAAGGAGGCAGCAGATGCAAAGCAAAATAAAAAGGAAATGGCCAGTTTTGTCATCGACACGGTGAGGAACAAAGGGGAGCGTGCTAGTTCACAGATGATCACATTTCTCTGTGAGGAAGACAAGTACCTCTCTGAAAGCCTTGGGTTGATGTGAAAACACAACTAACCAAATAGTGATGAAGATAAAATGATAAATGAAGAACTGACCATTTAAACTCAATGGCCGCCCAAAACATCTCTTGTGCAATAATGTGAACATATCCTAATGACCATAAAATTTAGATTGACCAAAGAATAAAAATGGGACGAGGTGTCGGTGTTCCTCAGCGCCCAAACTACTGTCAGCACTTCTCCCCTCAGATATTCAGCTTGTGAGCGTGTCTGTCCAAAGCACCTTGATTTCTCATAGAGGAAACACCGTGAACTCTCAGTGGACCCAACCTTGACTCATAATTTGGGTTCTTGTGTCCAGCCTGTGGACTGTAAAAAAATTGAGGAAAAAAAGCCTTTTAAAAACTCAGGATACCAGAAATGATGTCACACGTCATAATCCATAGGTTTTGTAAACTTGATGAAATGGTGCCTTCCTTTGAATGTTTCACCCAAAGTGTGACGTCGCCTCAGGGAAGCTTCAGAGCTCGTCGATACAGACATTTATCAATACACAGAATTTACTGTTATTGTGCCATAAATGTGTAAACACGTCAGAGTGTGTGTGTGACACTTTTGTACAGTATGGGAAAATGGGGTTTTTTTTTTGTTTGTTTGTTTGTTTTTTTTACTTTGAGGCATCTTGAGAGGAAATTCAGAGGGACGTCCCCACAGTCTCACTGGTCAGGTCTTTCTTTTTAATCAGTGATCAGTCACCAGTAACTGGGACAGTTTTGGGCCAATTTCAGAAAAAACGATGTAATGAAGCACAGCTCCTCCCTCTGGCCAAGTCAGCGCTGTGTCAGAGCCTAAAGGACGTCCTGCACTGCTACACACACTTGATGCTGTGCCATTTTGCACGCTTCTTACTCTTGCTGAAATACATATGCACTCTGTTGTATTTTTTTAATCATTTGAGTTACTGAGTTTTTCTTTACTGCAAATCTTGGTATTATATTTTTATCAGCCTTTTTCAGGTTAATATTTTCTTATTTTTTGTATTATTGTCATGGCTGTTACCTAAGAAAAGATGTCATTTTAAGCCAGCTGTTTCTAGTCGCCCAGATGTTAGAATAATGCCTTTTTTTTCTTTTCTTTTTTTTTTTTTGATGTTTGATGTTTGATGTTGCACTTCAACATATGTTTTATAATGTAATGATGTATTTCTTAATTGCACTTCAACATATCTTTTACAATCAACAAATGTTTTATAATATGTGATGATGTATTTCTTAAGTGCACTTTTATACACAGGGCCTCTGCAGAGTGCAGGAAACCCTGTTAAGTTGTTGGAAATTAATTTGATAATTTACAGATCTTAAAATGTTGTGAATTTGACAAAGGATGTGCACTTGTCCAGTCCTGAAACACACGTGTCTGCGTTGTTGCAAACCTTGCTGTCATTTCACAGATTTCACATGAGGGATTCCTGCAGTTTGCGCTGCCTGTCCAGTCATTTTGGTGATTGTATCATGTTGAACATCTGAAAGTTTCCATTTCAGTCCAGACGTTAAAGAAATGGTTCACCCTAAAATGAAAATAAAATGATTATCTCCTCCATGAGTCAAAACTGCACTGAACATTGTGAAAAATGAGGACTCTGATGAACAAAAACGTCACCGAGGAAAATGTTGGAGGTGATCCGGCACATTTTGGCTGTTTCTGGGCCACACTGCAGTCATTTGAGCAGTGTTTGGAGGAACAGGATGAACACTGGAGCCGTAAACAGCTCAACAAAAGGCTGAGACGCAGCTTCGGGTTTGGCTCGCTGTGGCTTTGGTTGTCTTGGGAGTTTCTGGGGAGTTTCCAGTGGCATGAAGGGAGGAAATGACAAAATCTTCCCTTTAATTGGGGTGAACTTCTCCTTTATGTTCCTTGACAATCCTAGACAATGAAAATTCATTTCCATGTTTCCTTGTTTAAAGAACTAACTGTAACTGATATTTTGAAGAGACAATACAGAACAGCATGTAGAGCAGATCTGTGAGTCGACATCATTATTTACATGTTTAGACAGTTCACGTTCAGGCCCACATACAGTGCCTTCCATAAGTATTCACCCCTTGAACTTTTCCACATTTTGTCACATTTATTATGTTTTTCTATGCTGCACTGAAGGATTGCACCTAATTTCATTGTTAACCATGACAATGACAATAAAGTGATTCTTATTCTTCTTATATTCTTATTCTTACATTACAACCACAAATTTAAATGTGTTTTATTGGAGTTTTATGTAATTGACCAACACAAAATAGTGCATCATTGTGATTTCGGGGGGAAATATTTCATTAGACGACTACTAATTGTGCACTCCACAAATCTGGCCTTCATGGAAGAGTGGCAAGAACACACCATTGTATGAATAGAAGTCACATCTTTATGCAAGTGTGGGGACAACACTTCAGAATTGCATTCTGCAGTTTCTGGAATTACAGATGCAAACCATCACTCCTCATCACTCACCAGGCAGTTTTAGGCAATTCTGAGCAACAAGTGGAGAACAGGAAGATGGCGTTCCAATGTGCATTTTGCATCAGTTGAGGCTTGAACTCACAATTTCTGGCATGAAGGACAATGTCACTGAGCTAAAAAAAAAAAAAAAAAAAAAAATCAGTCATCAAGACAAAAATCTGAAAATACACATATTACATCTAGACAGCATGGAGATGTTGGTAATTTGTTTTTAACAGTGATTGATTTGCTCCATAAGTGAAAAACTGATGTTTAAGTGTAAAGTGTACAAAACTTTCTTCAGTATTGGGGCTACATTTTGATGAAAGTTGCAAAGCTGTAGCACATATGGTTGATTTATCATAAATTTTCAAAGTTTTGAAATTTAGAGGCTTGCTGTAGCACCACCATCAGGACTATTGGCTTGTGTTTGCAGCAGAGGTAATCTGGCATGGGACTGGACCTTTGAGCAAAGTTTGGATCCAGCTCTTCACTCGTCACTCTCGCGTATCTCTCCTTTTTCTCTTCTGTCTCGTCTTCCTCGTTCAGCCATTTATCCAAACTTGGGTCGCCAAATAAATCAGAATTGACAACAAAACGGTCCATTATGCAGGTGAACAAAGCTGACAGCGGCTTTTGATGCGGGTTTCAGTGAAACGTTTCATGTTGCCATAGAAACCACACAGACTCGGACAATAACATGTAGGCGGAGTAATATTTTCAGTGACTGATTCAGTATTTTTTTATTTGCGCACGGCTAGCCGTGCTGTCATGCTCATTTGAACACATTCAAAACGTCTGATTGATCAATCAGACTGCTCGGTCGGATCTACGTAGCCTGTGTATAGGGAGCGGTGGCCCTGCATGAAAGATTTATTTACCAAGAATTTGCAAGTGTATGTTTACAGTGCCGTTTAAAGTCAAACATTTCGATGCACTGTAGGCTCAATTTTTGATAAATCAAAAAATCTGTGTAGATCGTTTGTGTAGGATAGTCTGAAGATGCTCTGTAGCAAGTTTGGTGACATTTGAGCAAAAATTGTGGGAGGAGATAGGTTTCATAAGTTTTACAGTTTTTGAAAAAAAAAACAGAGTGATGGATTTCATCATTTGCAATTGGATTAAAGGTACAAATGTTTCTTCAGTATTGGGGCTACATTTTGGTCAAAGTTGCAAAGCTGTAGCACATATGGTTAGTTGGTTATGAATTTTCAAAGTTTTGAAATTTAGAGGCTTGCTGTAGCACCACCATCAGGACTATTGGCTTGTGTTGGCAGCAGAGGTAATCTGGCATGGGACTGGACCTTTGAGCAAAGTTTGGTGATTTTTCGCGCATGGGAAGTAGGACTTCCTCGGAAGAAAGAAAGAAAGAAAGAAAGAAGAACACACAGGAATACAAGAGGGACCTGGCAGTTTAGGCCCCTAATTATAGTTTACACCCACCACCATTATTTTCAGCATTAAACACTGTCACCGGGAATCAGAGAGGATGCTGAGTGGTGCTGTGCGTCAGTACTGTGATCTCACACTGCCATCTAGTGGATGTTTAGGAGATATGATCATTGTCAGATTTCAACTGTGAGGGTTAGCAGAGTGACGAGTGAGCAGACTTTTGAACATTTACCTGTAGTACTTATAAAACTAACGTTGTGAGCATGAATATCCTTTTTTTCTTTTGCCAGTTCATGTAACAGTAGGTCATGGGTTTTATCCAACAATGGAAATGATTGTTTTTCCTAATTATTTATTAAGAGATGTTTTTATTTTTATTGATTTCTAGTTTATTATTCTATGTTTTCATATTAACATAAACTGGAAGTTTTACTCACCACATAAAATTTGTGTGTACACTGTAAAAACGTACTGTAGAATTTACTGGCAGCAAGTCTCAAGTAAGTTACTGTACTTCGTTTAAGGTAACATACTGTAATATAATTTACAGTAAGTTACCTCAAATGTGAATTACAGGGACTTACTTGAGACTTGCTGCCAGTATGTTACTGTAAATTCTACAGTATTTTTCAAAGCCAGTAAGTTACTGTAAAATTGAATTACAGTATTTTTTAAAAATACTGTACATTGAATTACAGTACCATCTCAATTACTGTATAACAATATACAGTATACTATCACAACTGTAAACTAAATTATCTTCACTGTACTTAAGCATGTAATTATAATAATAATAATAAAATATTATTATTAATATTAATAAGTATTATAACTATAATAAATAATAATACTAATACTTTATTACATGCTTAAGCAAAGATAAAAAAAGTATCCAGTTGTGATATTATACTGTACATCGTTATACATTAATTAAGATGGTACTGTGTGCAAATTATTGAATTACTACTGTATCCATTCATAACTATTACTACCATAACTTACTTATACTGTATACGGTTTACATGAAAACATGAATGGACAAAATCCACAAATCAAATCCAATTCATTTAAAACACTTTAATAAGATCTGCGTATCAGTATCACATGTACAGTTTTCAGAAGACTACTGTCCTTAATTTAGTCCTTGTATGAGTCCCACCACTCCAATGTTGGGCACCTCTTCTTTGCCGAGCTCCTTCAAGACGATGAGAGCTAGTTAGGTGAAGGCCTGGATACCAGTCTTCTTAGCTGCCTGAGCGATCTCTGTCTCCAGCTTCTCCAGAAGGGCCTGCGGGGGTGAGAGGGACACAAACAGTGGTACAAAACCATGTCAAATATGGGCGCTGGAAATATGGGTGCCGTGTAAGGTTAATCCTTTTAGAAGTGGTGTGGATTTGAATCTGGCCTGTTCTGCCATCTCTTTTACACCGTTCATGTCAATCCTATGATATAATAAGCATAATGTCCTAAAAATAAAAACACAAAAAAGTCAAATCCTTCTGATGAACTGAGGGAGGGGGGCTGGTAGGGGAGTTGTGTTGGAAGGAGACACACCTTGGTTCTGATTCTCGGAGCACAAAGCGACCCTTCTCCTGGAACTTGAAGCCCTTACACAAGGGCCAGATCAGCCTTGACACAAGTATGTTTTTAAAAATTGTGTCCCTGCAGAGCAAAACCACGTCACATGGGGGTCGGCGCCTCACCAAGGGTCAACCTGTGGCTCCTGGACATTCAGGAGACGTGCAGGTTGTTGTTGAAATTATACTTTACGGCCAGCAGATGTCGCTGTTACCATTTTATAGGATGATACCCATGGTATGTTCCAGTTTCTTCTGATTGCCTTAGGCAAACTCTTCAAACTCTTTAAAAATAGTGTTTTAGCATCAATACATCACACACACACACACACACACCACCATTATTTGAAAAAGCACAAGAAGCACAAACTCCACACTGATAGTAAAATGAAAATGAAATGAAAAACACTTGTAGTTTTTTCTTTTTCTGTCTGCAGGGCAGCAGCTTGTGATAAAGTTTTGTCAAACTTATAGCACATACGCGCGCGCACACACACACACACACACACACACACACAATCATCAATAAACTACCTCTATCTATCTATCTATCTATGACAAGAGATAATGTCAAAACCATAATTTAGTTCAAACATTTTATTCATTCATCTAACCCTGGAAAACTCTAAGAACCCCAAACCTGTAAAAACACAAATCACCTTCAGTATGTTCAATATGCAGGTTTTAAATAATATCCTATAAAACAGAACACAATAGAATAAAGTTCAACCCCAACAACATTTAGTCATTTCGTCAAAGATGTACAGGAAGAGCTCAACATAACCCAGAGGTTCTTTTTTATGTTCTGGACAAACAAGTTGACTTTCATTAAAGGAAAACTCGAGACACCATCTTCACCTCTGGATGTCCAGTGGTTCAGTTCCTATGAGTAGCATTTCATGTTAGCTTAGCATAAATACTTGAAGTCTATGGGAGTCATTAGCCTGGCTCTGTCAACTGTCATTTCACATGAGGGATTCCTTCAGTTTGTGCTGCCTGTCCAGTAATTTGGTGATTCTATCGTGTTGAACTTGTGAAAGTTTCCATTTCAGTTCACATGTTAAAGGAATAGTTCACCCTAAAATGAAAATGAAATGTTTAACTCCTCCATATGAGTCAAAACTGTACTGAACATTGTGCAAAATGACTCTGATGAACAAAAACATCACCAAGGAAAATGTCAGAGGTGATCCGCGGGTGTTACTGTGGTGTTACTGTATGTTTTCCTGTGCACATTACAGTACATCTCTCTCTCTCTCTCTCTCTCTCTCTCTCTCTCTCTCTCTCTCTGAAATGCTTTGTTTATTTGCATATGGAGCAGGAAACTGAGAGCAGCAGCACTACACAGGTTTTCTGTAGAGTTTTATTTTATTTTATATTAGTTTTATAAGCACAAAATATGATTTCAGTTAGTTTTTATTTTTTCTAAAGTCTATTTTTTCAGTTAACCTAAACGGTTTCTCATGCGTGGTTTTAGTTTTTAGTTTAGTGTTACTTTCACTTTGTATTTTCACAGGTGAGATGATGAGCAGTGTCGGAAAGATCAAGCGTAAAACCCCACTCACTGCCAAGCACAAAACGCTGCTGTGCAGGAAGGCAGAGATCACTGTAGTTTCAATACGTTTCTGCAGGGTAAACCACCGCCTCAGCATACTTCCTGTTCTCAGAATGATAAACCTACCGAGCCACCCACTGGAGTCAGTCAGACACACAAAGAAAAAAATGTAAATATGTACTGCTGGATTAGGAATTAGGATTTTCCTTCAAAATCTGAGGGCATGGATTATGAATCTGAGAGCACAGTTTGTAAAAGAACCGTGTGCACAGATTTTACTTTTTCTTTTCCTCTGCTGAGCCCAGGGGACTCTGTACATACTTTTCCCCCCTCCAGAGATTAAAGGAAAAGTTCACCCAAAAATCAGACATTTGTAATTATCTTCTCACCCCCAAGCTGAGCTGAAACACAGGTTGTTTGCCATCAGAGGCTCAACCAAGGGTGTAGATTTGATTTTGACATTGGTGGGGACATAAAAGCGCTTTAATGTTTATACTGCGTATCTGAATATCTATACCAACAAAGTGTTTACAGTTTTTTTTTTGATTGCTTGAACTCATTTTGCAAATGCTTTGCTCACTGTGCCAAAACTCTAAACACAACACAAATAAGACACAACACCTGGAAATAAACCATTCACATTTATGGCAAACTGAAACACTGTCATCAAAACTTAAAATTCCTTTGTCAAAATGCAACTCTGATGACAAAAGGATAAACATTTCCATCATATGAACACACTTTCACAGCAGCAAGCAACACAATAACATACTTAACACAAAACACTGCATTTTTTTTTTTTTTACTGCTTTTCATTTATTTCTTCTAAAATAATTCTGCAAAGCTAAAAATAGAAATTAAGCACATTTTTCACAGTAACAACTGTTTGCAAAATAACCAAAAAATAAAAATAAATAAGAAAGGTGTAAACTCCAAACTGAATACAGTTAGTCCATGGGCCAGAGACCAATATTTCACTATTCGGTACCACTCAAAGGGACGAAGGCTAGTTATATTTTTTAAATAGATACATGTCTGTAGATTATATTTTTGTATGATAGCTTTTCCAAGTGAGTAGCTAAATCTTGGTTATCAGCTCATGAAATGAACCACCCCCTAAGGAAAATTGCATATTACAGTTTTTTTTTTTTTTTTTGATTGCTTGAACTCATTTTGCAAATGCTTTGCTCACTGTGCCAAAACTCTAAACACAACGCAAATAAGACACAACACCTGGAAATAAACCATACACATTTATGGCAAACTGAAACTCAGTCATCAAAACTTAAAAATCCTTTGTCAAAATGCAACTCTGATAACAAAAGGATACACATTTCTATAAAATGAACACACTTTCACAGCAGCAAGCAACACAACAATATACTTAACACAAAACACTGCAGTTTTTACTGCTTTTCATTTATTTCTTCAAAAAGAATTCTACAAAGCTCAAAACAGAAATTAAGCATCTTTTCACAGTAACAACTGTTTCCAAAATAACCAAAAAATAAAAATAAATAAGAAAGGTGTCAACTCTGTCAACTGTATACAGTATACAGTATATTGTACTTTACAGTACAGTTTTTTCAATCACTTTTTCCAGTATAATGAAACTGGGATCCACTTTGCCATCATCTTCACCTCCAAACCACAGCAGAAGTTTTCTTTTGCAAATGTGTTCATACCTTTTCATTGGATTCACACATTTTTCACACTCTTTTGCACCTGCATCTCTGTGAAATCACTAGTGCACCTGCATCACTACCCTTTCCACAAATCACCATTCACCAATCAATCAGTATGCACCTACAAAAAAGGGGCCTATAAATTGTATTCTATATTTTTTTTCAACTCCTTTGAGTTTTTCTGTGTAATACTGTATGTGAATTACAGTATTTCAGTTTTTGCCATAAATACAGTAAAAGTTTCACTTCAAAGCCTTTCTGAGTTTGGATGCAGGTCTTTACTGTAAGTTCACATTTGAATGTGCAGCTCACAGGAGAGCCTTGTTCAAACTGACAGCTGTATTTTTTATTCTGCTGTCAGCTGTGTTACAGTACAGTAGAGCTGATTGAAGGAATCTACTCATTTGGGCAGAAGTTGAGTTTGTTTGAAGGAAATATTGGCTTTTGCCACTTGCTTTACAATATGTAAGTATGTAAATTGTAAAAAAAAAATATGACTGCATACACACAAGAAAAAGTGAGGTTGAACCTGCTCAGATTGAAAAGGGTGTGTTGCATTTTGGTGTTGAGTATGAAGTGAGTGAGTGGCTGGATTTACTCACCTGACTGCAAGTTGTATTGGGCGGTGACAAAATGTGCTTTTGCTGCATGTTTGAAAGATTTTGTCATGGTAAGAGCCTTTTGACAAACATAAATAAACATACATACATAGTATGTAAAGCAAAAATAAAACAATACAACAAAATCAAACTACGTACAGCCACAAAATCTCATCCACATCGCATACGATGTCTTCCTGTGCCTCTTTTTCTCACCGCCTCCACGCAAAGTACTCAACATGGCTGACCTGGGGCCTGTTTGTAGTGCTTCGGCCCTGACTGATTGGTGTTCAGTTTTCTAAGTAAGTGCTTTCATGTGTGTGTCTCAGGTTTTCTTATAACCTGATGTGTTTTGTATTTTGAATGTAAGTGTTTTCCCAATTGTAACCACATGCTTTCATTTTTGAGCGAGGTGTCTTCTGTATGAAATAGTGTCTAGTGTTCAGGAGGAAGTGTGTCGCAGAATTGCAAGCACAGTTCAAAGCAGCACCTGTGTCTAAGGTATGGCCACGCTGTGTTTCAGGTTTAGTTCCAATGACTTCAAGTTTTGTCACATTGGTTTAAGCATATGTTCTTAGTGTGTAAGCAATCATAAAAAACTGTAATAATTCAAAGGCACATGGGTGAACCATTTCTACAGATCATCATCATCATCACCCTCACATTTGTCACAATGCTGAATCTCACTACCAACATATCTCTGTCATTATTCAGAAAAAACAATTTTACAATTATTATGTGTAATTTATTCCACATCAATATGGATGTATAAATTCACATGAACATTTGTAATCTGAAGTTTTACTGTATTTTTCTCACAGACTTAGACACCAAGATATCTGAAGCAGTCCACCCTCTCCACTCTCTCTCCACGTATGCAAAGGTTAGAATGCTCCACCTGCCTTGTCCTTCTGAAGTCTATGATAAGTTTTGTTTTTGTTGTGTTTAAGTCCAAGTTGTTGAAGTGAAAACACCACTGTGCCAGATGTTGGACCTCCTCTTGGTAGGCTGCCTCACTGTTGTTCGTGATCAGACCAACTATAGTGGTGTCGTCGGCAAATTTTACAACAGTGTTAGTGGAGTGGATAGGCGAGCAATCATATGTGAAGAGGGAGTAGAGGAAAGGACTGAGGACGCACCCCTGTGGTGTCCCAGTGCTCAGGGTCAGAGTGGCTGAGGTGTGGCCCCCTATCCTGACACTCTGGGGTTTGTTTCTCAGGAAGTCCAGCACTCATGCACACAGTGAACTTCCTGCGCCCAAGTTGCTCAGTTTATCTACCAGTTTGTGTGGGATTATTATGTTAAACGCAGAACTGAAATCAACAAACAACATCCTTACATATGTCTTGTTGTGATCTAGATGTGCAAGGGCTGCATGTAGGGCTGTAAGAATTGCAGCATCTGTTGATCTGTTTGTCCGATATGCGAATTGGTGTTGATCGAGATTAGCAGGGATGGCAGCTTTGATGTGAGGGAGGAGTGGTCTTTCGAAACATATTGTGACAAAGGGGGTTAGAGCAACTGGGCGGTAGTCATTGATGCAACTCACTGTGATTTTCTTGGGCATCGGGACGATGGTGGTTGCCTTGAGGGATGTGGTAACAACAGACCGTTCCAGCGAGAGGTTGAAGATGGCAGTGAGGACCCCCGCTAGTTGGTCTACACAGTCCTTGAGGATACGTCCTGGGACCCCATCTGGGCCCGCTGCTTTCCTGATGTTAACTCTGCGCAGGACTGATCTGACCTGATGATGTTGGAGCTTGATTGGACGGTCCCTCACTGGTATTACAGGCTGGATGCTGGTCTCTTTGTTTTGTTGGTCAAAACGAGCAAAGAACTGATTCAGGGTGTCAGGGAGAGTGTTGTCTGTGGGGTTCAGGACTGTGCAGCGGTCTTTGTAGCTGGTGATGGTTTTTATCCCTTGCCACATGCACTTGGACTCTTTGTTGATAAATTGCTCCTCTATACGCTTCTTGTATCTGCGTTTGGCCTCCCTGATCCCTCTCCTCAGTCTCTTCTGCGCCTCCCTGTATTCCTGCAGGGTCCCAGATTTGAAGGCAGAGTCTCGTGCTTTGAGTAGGGTCCTCACCTCGCCATTGAACCACAGTTTCTGATTGGGAAGCATTCTGATGGTTTTTGCCCCAGCCACCCCCTCAGCACAAAAGTTTATGTAGGAGAGGACAGCTGTTGTATGTCCCTCCGGGTCTGCCCCCTCAGCAAAAACACCCCAGTCTGTGTTCTCAAAACAGTCCTGTAGAGCTGAGGTGGCTTCCTCATTCCACTGGGAGTGGGGTGGCTTTGTAGGCATCTGGGATGCTGGTATAGACCTGATCGAGTGTGTTTTTCTCTCTTGTGGGGAAGTTTACATTTTTGAAGAACTTGGGCATGACAGTTTTTAAGTTGCCATGGTTAAAGTCTCCTGCTGATATGATCACACTGTCAGCATCTGTTTGAAAAACACCAACAAAGAAAGTCTGTGAGGAAAATACAATAAATCCTCAGATTACAAATGTCCATGTGAATGTGTACATCCATATTGATGTGGAATAAATTACACATAATAATTGTGAAACTGTTTTTTCTATACTCAAGAGTATTTTCTATATCTACACTATAACCATACCATCAAAATCTATGGTTGTTGCATCCTAAATTGTCCCACTGTTCATGTCATGCATCAATATATTTTTGTCAGGTGACAGGTAGTAGAGATACAGGAGGAGAGGCTGGAGGAGGTAGAAGAGGAGAGGCTGAAGATGGAGGAGGAGAGGCTGGGGGAGGTAGAGGAGGAGAGGCTGGAGATAGAGGAGGAGAGGCTGGGGGAGGTAGAGGGGGAGAGGCTAGATGGGATGGAGGAGGAGAGGCTGGAGATGGAGGAGGAGAGGCTGGAGGCTCACAGGTGAGGTTGAATAATGACAGAGATATGTTGGTAGTGAGATTCAACATTGCGACAAATGTGAGGATGATATTCAGATATGCAGTATGAATCAATGTCAATCCCTGAATAGTTTTTTTTTCTGATTATGATCATTTGCTTGTTTATTTGATCAGCTCTGCATGAAGCGAAATTGCAGTCATAAAAGCAAAAAACATCATCTTTCAGAGGCGCCGCCTTGGAGCACTTTTACGTATCCACCAATGTCAATGAACGTCAGAAGGAATCAGCAGATGTGATACAGAACAGAACAGACAAGGCCAGTCATGTTTTTGACATGGTGAGAAACAAAGGGGAAAAAGCTAGTTTGATAATGATAGACCTTCTCTGCAAAGAAGACCCTTTCCTCTCTGAACATCTTGGGTTAATTTAAAGGGAAAAGCTAAATGAATCAGGTCAAATGAAGACGGGGCGCTGTATGTTGATCTGGTTAGTGGAGAGAGACTGTCCCGTACCTGGAAGGTCAGAGCTGTTTTTCCCAACATCAAATGTAAACTGTCCAGTGCACGTGCACACTTTGCTAAGATGAAAACAGGGACTAGTTTGTTATCATACAGGCTGTATTTTGCTTCCAAATTTCTGGGAGAGCTGTAACGTGTTGTAATTGATTCATCACTGGGATCGTTATAGATGGAAACATATATCATTGTCAAATGTGCTTATTTGTAATATGACAAGGCAAATTTCCAGTTATCTTTTTAACTTTCATGTTCACTATACTGCATTTCATTGTTTTACACTAGGCTGCTTATACATATTTTGTCTGAGTGTGTGAATGGACAAATCGGAATTCATATGTTTTTTCCCCACTGATCAGCTTTAAATCTCCGTCAGAGGGTCTTAATTCACCGCCTGTCAGCCGTGGTGGACAAAACAAAACGTGGAGGATCACAGCGACAACGGAAGGGAGACCAGAGGCTCCAAATTTACCAGACATGTCAGGCCAGTGAGCTTCGGCGTCCGGTCTGCTCCGCTTCCACCTCGCTGTTTCCAGACTGTCCCCAAGTTTCATACCGGCATCAGCGGCTCCTCCTCGGTCGGTAAGTCGGCGTAGCCTCTGCTGGTTTAGTTACTTAACGAGTACAAATGGTTTAGTCAGTCATCGTGTCCTAACAAGCTCAGAAACATGTGGCAAAGACCAAGGCGGCGCTGAACCGAGGCGGCTGTGCTGAAGCCCCGAGTCCGCAGCAGGGAGGCGGCGGGCAGGAGAGGTCATGGGGCTTTCACACAGCGGGCTCACGGTGCAGCCGGTTGTGTGTGTGATCGCGGGGCTCGAGGGCTCACCGGTCTGCGCCAGCGCGAGGCTTTTTTTTTTTTTTTTTTTTTTCTTTATTTGAACAAATAATTTACATAACATGTCAAACAAAAACAGTGAATTATAAAAAAGTGAATTAAATTCAACAAGAAAGTGGGTGAAGGCTGGTCTGGAGGCTGATCATTTTTTTTTTTTGTGAATAAAAAATTTCCCCAATATAATAAAATTAATTACATAGGCATACATAATTACATAATTTTCGTAATTACATATAATATCTTTCAGGGAAAAACAATAAGACAAGTTAACATGGGCAAAAATTTAAAAATTCAAGTCTGACAAAAAAAAAAAATTTAAATTTTAAAGTTACATTCAAAAAAATAAGTGTTGTAAAATTTCATCGACTTGCTTACAAAAAACACAACTGTCCACGTCCACATATTTGGAAATTAAAGAGTTAACAGGATATATTTTGTGAAGAATTTTGAAAAGTAGCCTATTTCTTTTACTTTGTTAAGAATAGAGTATTTGTGAGGTAAAAGCCATGTTTTTTCCCAGTCTGTCTTCCCAGAGATCGAGGACATCTCTAGTTTTCTTCATTCTTCCAGAAAAGTTCAGTTGTTGTCTTACACTCATTTTTTGTTATATGAATTCCCAAATATTTAACTGTGGTTTTTACTGGGATATTACCAATTAAAGTATTCACATTCCATTCACAATTGTGTATGGCCAATAATTCACACTTAGATATATTAAGCATCAGGCCTGATGTTGAGGAAAACTGCTTAACTAGATCAACAGCTTTCTCCAATTGCTCTTTTGTCCTTTAGAAAAAGAGGTGTATCATCTACCAGTTGAGAAATAATAGTTCTCTGTTGAATATGGATGCCTTTGAAATCTGGATTATGAACTATATTTAATGACAGTAACAGAAAAGGTGAAACAGGACATCTGTCTCACACCTCGATTTATGTCAAATCTATTAGTGGTGCAATAATTGACAATCACTGAGCTATTAATCTCTTTATAACATGTTTCAATAATATTTATAAATGAACTTCCAAAACCAAACAATTCAAGACTTTCAGTGAGAAACTGATGTTCAATCGTGTCGAAGGCTTTGTAAAAGTCTACAAAGAGAATAAGCGCTTTTGAGTATAGCCTACTGGGTCTGCATAGTCCAGTAAATCCAAGATAAGTCTAATGTTATTACTAATGTACCTCCCTTTAAAGAAACCTGACTGCATTTCAGCAACAATATGAGACAAGCCCAACTTTAATCTAGCTGCATTAACTGATGCCAAAATGTTGTAATCAATGGTAAGAAGAGCAATCGGATGCCAATTTTCGATCAATAAATTATCTGATTTCGGGAGTAACGATATAATGCCTTGTTTCATAGTTGTTATCATCTCTCCGTGACTGACACACTCTCCATACATACTAAATAAAGGTTTTTGAATGATGTCCCAGAAATGAATATAAAATTCAACTTACCCTTTTTCATTGAGAAAAGAGCAGTTTTAATTTCCTCTGTTGTCAAGTTGGAATCACAAGTTGTTGTTGTTGTTTTTTTTAAGTCCTCATCATTTGTTTTTATATGTTTTTTAAATTTACTCATCAATAGTTCACAAAGAAAGGTTGTTAAATTCTGACTTCTATAATTTACTATAGAAGGAGAAAACAAAATCAGAGATTAATTTTTGGTCTGTGCATTTACTACCATTAATATTCAGCACACTTAGTGACTTCCTTTGACCATTTCTTTTCTCCAAAGCAAAAAAAAAAAAAAAAATAAATAAAAAAATTGTTTCCCCTTCCTCCAGCCACTTGGCTCTAGATTTAACAAATGCACCCTTAGTTAAGTCAGTATAAATCTGATCTAATTTTAAATTGTATCTCTTTTATTTGTAGCTCCTCTTCAGTAGATAAGTTGGGTTTAGATCAGTGTTTCTCAAAGGGTGGTCCGCGAGCGCCCCCTAGTGGTCCGCCATGAAATTGTGCTTTATATGGAACATTAAAAAAGGAAAGAAAACGTTTGCAAGGACTCACAGAAGTTTTCGTCGGCTAAAATGTGACTAAACAAAATAGAATACAAGTTGACTAAATATGACTATGAATATTGGGGGGCGGGGGGGTATATGATGCTTTTGCTTTCCACAATAGGCGGATTTTTTCTTCTTTTTTTCTGCAATCAAAGACCAATACTCTGCCCTACCCTAACCATACTGTGCACGCGCGTGTGCGCTGCTCTGTGCCCGTCTGCGCCGTACCCAGCGCAGAAAGTGTGAAAGACAGATCAAAACATAGATAGATAGACAGAAAGATAAATAGACAGGTGACTTTTGCTAGCACCACTAACTGTCTGAAAACAGATCCACTGGCCTTACAAAGTCCTGATTATTCTGATTTCTTTAGAGCAGAAAGTAAATGTGGTTGTCTTTCTGTCACTGGTGAATCGCTTTGAAAACTGAATGCAGACAACTTGCATGTGTGAGTGGTAGATTGTACTGTGGAGTGGAGGAGAGAGTCGTGCAGCATTCACTTGCACTAGGACAGCAGACTTTCAGTTTTGTAAATTACTGACCAGCAAAGACATTTAATTTAAATTAAATTATCTAAGCAGGGATGGCAAGGCCTATTTTAAGGATGGGGAGAAAAAAAATACTTTTCGGAGAGTGCAGCGGTAAATGTAAGAGAAAAATCACATGAGAAATGAGAAAATACACGGAAAATTTTCTTTTACTTTTTCAAAAAAAAATTAATTAGTTGTCTTTTTTAGACAAATTATGGAGCTGAGGGAGGGGGTGGGGAAATATTCAGAGAAAATAACTCATAATTAAGAATAAGTGGTAAAATTTTAAAAAATTCCAACGTTATAAAGTCACAAATTTACAATAAAAAAATCAAAAGAATTGGTTGTTTTTTTTGGTCAAGGAGCCACATGTGCTGACTCTGTGAGGCTGGATCAGCCACACACCGCAGACACTGCTGCTCATCGTGTATCAGACCTGCAGCTGATGAAAAATGAAGTGATGTGCTTCCTTAACCCCCCACCCCCAAAGACTTTTTCTCTTTAACTTGTGACTTTATAATATCAGAGTTTCTTGTAAATGTAACACTTTAATCACACAAATTCTGGTTTTATTTCTGAATATTACCCCCCTCCAGTTCTTCCAAGAATGATGATTACTAATAATGATTATATTACCTCTGCGTAATAGACAGCAGCAGTACTCCCCCAGTGGTGGGAGATGTACCAAACAAAACAAAAATGAACATAAATGGCTGTTTCACTGCCTGTGTTGTACTGAAAGACATCTGTGCTGTTTCAGCTTCATATCAGCCTGAAATTCTAAAATAAATATGAAGATGGGAGAGGCGGGTGGTGTTATTCTGGGGAAAATTACTCAGAATTAAGTGGAAAAAATTTGAAAAATCCTAGATTATAAAGTCACAAATTTACAAGAAAAAAGCTAGCCTGCGTGACAGGTAGAGGAGGGTCAGAGAGGTTAGAGAGGGATTTTCCACAGAATATACGTACCTTTATATCATGTTGCATTGACCATGTTTATTTTGTTTAAGAAGTGACAGTGCTCATAAATAAACATGAGATCATCACGTAGAGTTTCTCTGTCTGCCCTGCGATGGACTGGCGACCTGTCCAGGGTGTTTCCTTGCCTTAGGCTCCAGCAACCCCCTGCGATCCTAATGAGGATAAGCGGTTTAGAAGATGAATGAATGAATGAATCATCACATAGATGTGCCAGATTTAACCACACAGGCTGATTGTCATCTGCAGTCCCTGGGTAGGTTTTGTGGTTCACAAAAAATATAACAATAAAAAAAAAATACTAAAACAGCTAAGCACAGACAGATGACTAAAACAAGATAAGAATTAACAGGCAACAAGCCGACTTAAGCACTTTAAAACACATTAAAGCAGCATAGAAAACATGACACCCAGTGACCCATGAGAATTTTAATTTCTCTGCTCTGTTTTAGGTTCCAGGAGGATGTGGAAAAGCCCAGAGGAAGTCAAGGATAAAAGGGTGAAGGAAGTAAGTCAAACCAGGAGAAAAGATGAAGCGTTCACAGGACGGCAGCAGGGTGTTGCATGGAGTGGAGCGTGGAAAGCCGTCAGATGAAGACAGAGAAGAGTCAGCGCAGACAGCCAGCAGCCAGACTTCACTGTCAGACGAAGGCTCGGTGGCTGGAGGGACACCTGAGCGCCACGGCGAGCAGTCCTCCATGTCCACTGAGAGCTGTGGACAGGAAGCAGAGAGCAGCACATCAGCTACAACAATAGCTCCAAGTGCGAGCGCAACATCAGATTGGCATGATGACCGAAAGCAGGGACAGAAGCAACTTGGCAAGGTAGGGGGTGACTTGATTAATTTTGGCCTCCCCACCCCCAACATCTGTCAGAACCCCCCGTCCACCATTTCTTAGCTCCTCTTTCCTCAGTCCTAACGTGACGTCATCCTGTTTAGATACCATTTTCCCAGGTTGGCTCATCATGTTCCTCCTCCTCTCTTTCAGAAATCATCCCTGATGGAGATTCAAAGAGGCAGTGCATCTCCGCTTTGGGGGAAGCGCAGAACAGTTCCTGTTCTTGGACATGATGAAGCGTCCTGTATCACTGAACCTCCCTCCAAAGTGTTTGGTTTGGACACACAAATGCCAGTGTCAGCGAATACCAGCATCAGTACCATTTCTTCTCAGTGTGAACCTGCCCCCCCCAGTGAGGTCACAGAAACAAAATTGACAACACCCCCCCTGTCTGTAGCAAATGCTTTTCTTTCTCCTGCGGTTACCTCAATTCAAGGAAGAAAAATGATCTACTCGCCCTATCTGAATCATCTAAGAGAGAGAGAGTATAGACTTTTACATCAATTACATGAATTCAGGACTCAGGAAATCTCACTGATGCAGGATGATAGTGATGATTCAGATTCTTTATACTCGAAGTTGAGGTCTAAGTTGAGCTTCCCTCTCCCTTTGAACATTCCGGTCTGCCCTCGTGGACGAGAGGCTCAGAAGTCACTTAGTTATGCTGAAGGAAAGGCAGGTGTCTCCTACACAACAATTCCTTCCCTAATAGATGTAAGTGGTGACCAGGTTTTTTATCCTGCAATCATGGCTTCTTCCTCTGTTTGTGCCCCTTCATCCAACATTACATTGTCTGACTCTGCACAAGAAGCCTCCGAGCCGAGCTCTTCTCCAAAACCCCAGTCAAGCCTGTTTCAAAGTTGTGAGGGTCCTGAAGAACAATCAGCCGAGGTCTTAACACCTCAGAACAGAAATGCCACAGACGATGGCAGCCTCCCATTTCATACCCCCACTTCCACTTTAGATGTGCCCACAAGTTCAGTCACTGGACCTCCATGTCCTGAGAACAGCCGCCGGTCCCTCATGGACTCCAGCGTCAGCACTGCAGAAGACACATTAATGGATCTATGCAGGTTTGAGTTTTCAGGATTGAAAAGCCAGTTAGGAGAAAACCACGACGCCCCAGAGGAAAAGGTGCCACCGGTCACAGCTAGCCCCCCCTCAGCCACAGACACTATGCCAGCTTCTTCTCTCCTCCCCTTCCAGAGAAGTGGAGAATCCAGCGTCTTATCGTGTTCTCGCAGCATGCCCTCACTGAGTGAAACTCCCTCCACAAGGAACAGGAAACATACACATCGGAAGCGATCTCAGAGTTTACCTGATGTCACATCACAGGACAGCTTTAAGAGGTTCACGCCTGAGATCTCTGATGATGAAAACAGTGAAATCTACAGGTTCCAGTGCACCAGTCCAGGCCTGTACCAGTGCAGTGTGACAGGCCTGGTGTTTAACATGAAGGGAGAAGGGGATGTGACTTACAGGATCGTCCACTGGGACCGGAGGCTGCTCGCCCAGCATCACAAGAAGCCTGCAGGACCGCTGTTTGACATCAGATGCCAGCAGCAGTCTGTCTGCCAGCTTCATCTCCCACATTGTGAGATCAGATCTACAGGTGCATGTCAGTTCTTGTCAGTGGCTCATGTGACCGACGAGGGCACTGATTTCATCCTTCCACATGAGATAACAGAAACTCATGCTGTTATCGAGATCACTGGATTTTCTAAGTATGGTATTGTCAAGGAAGAAGACTCACCGCCCGGTCCGATCAGGGCGGTGGTGCTGCTGTTCTACATTCCTCCAGTTGATCCTGATCCTACATCCTTCCTCCATGTGTTGTTGCTTCCTGGAAACATTGTGATCAGGGACGTGCAGTACAAAAGGAGGGAAAGAAATGCAGATGAGAGGTACATAGAGACACCACCTCACTGTAAACTACAGCCAAATCAGGAGTACATGCTGTCCACGTCTCCTGAGGATGAATCAGTTCTAATACAACCAAAGAAGCAAGAATTTGACAATGAAATCAATGATAACTACTTCACTACTTTTGAAGTGGTCTTACATCAAATCATGAAAAATATTAATCTGCTTCTGAGAGAGAGTAACAGCTCCCACTGTGTATGGGAAAGACAAGTTAGTCTCTCATCAGCTACTGTAAGAAAGCCCCTGGTTCAGAGAGTTGTGGGTCTCCATCCAGACAAACATTTGCTCTCTATACGTAAAGCCTTCATCGACAGAGTATCAGGACCTGTGCTCCAAAGTCTGCTGGACAGGCTTTTAGAGAAACAGGTGATAAATGACTCTGAGAAGGAGGCAGCAGATGCAAAGCAAAGTAAACATAAAATGGCCAGTTTTGTCATCGACATGGTGAGGAAGAAAGGGGAGCGTGCTAGTTCACAGATGATCACATTTCTCCGTAAGGAAGACAAGTACCTCTCTGAAAGCCTTGGGTTGATGGTGAAAACAAAACTAACCAAATAGTGATGAAGATAAAATGAGAAAAAAACTTTTAAAACTCAGGATACCAGAAATGATGTCACACGTCATAATCCATAGGTTTTGTAAACTTGATGAAATGGTGCCTTCCTTTGAATGTTTCACCCAAAGCGTGACGTCGCCTCAGGGAAGCTTCAGAGCTCGTCGATACAGACATTTATCAATACACAGAATTTACTGTTATTGTGCCATAAATGTGTAAACACGTCAGAGTGTGTGAGACTTTTGTACAGTGTGGAATTTTTTTTTTTTTTTTTTTTTTTTTACTTTGGGGCATCTTGAGAGGAAATTCAGAGGGACGTCCCCACAGTCTCACTGGTCTGGTCTTTCTTTTTAATCAGTGATCAGTCACCAGTACCTGGGACAGTTTTGACGTATACAGTTTTGGGCTAATTTCAGAAAAAACGATGTAATGAAGCACAGCGCCTCCCTCTGGCCAAGTCACTGCTGTGTCAGAGCCTAAAGGACGTCCTGCACTGCTACACACACTTGATGCTGTTATTTTGCACGCTTCTTACTCTTGCTGAAATACATGTGCACTCTGTTGTATTTGTTATTATCATTTGAGTTACTGAGTTTTTCTTTACTGCAAATCTTCGAATTATATTTCTATAACACCAGTTATGGTGTCCTGTAAGCCCATGCAGGCTGGCCTATGTTTATTAGCATGACACCTAAATAAAAATAAATTCATTCATTCATTCATTCATTCTATAAGCCTTTTCCAGGTCAATATTTTCTTATTTTTTGTATTATTGTCACGGCTGTTATCTAAGAAAACATGTCATTTTAAGCTAGCTGTGTTTCTATTGGACGACGACACGTGCTGCCTTTCAACAACATGTGTTAGGAAGCAGTGACTTTGTGCTGTTTTTATATTCGAACAATTTTTGTGTGTGTTGATCTTAACTAGTCGCCCAGATGTTAGAATAACACCTTTTTTACAGTAAAATGTTTGATATTGTACCTCAATATATGTCTTATATGTAATGATGTATTTCTTAATAGCACTTGAGCATATGCTTTATAATCAACATATTTTTTATAATATGTAATGATGTAGGTTTACATACCTTGACAGTTTCGACTGCTGCCTCTGCAGACATCATCAGAATGGTCACGTGATGTTGCTGTGACGTCTAATAGGTGTGTTATATCCAGGTTGTCATTCCACCTGAGTGGTAGAATGACTGTGCCACCTGGTGCCAGGTACCAGAGGGCGTTTATCCCTGCTGTCCGTCAGTCCATCTGCTGTTTAGAAGAAAAATATAAACCTAAGTTATTTTTGTAGGCAAAATGAACCTATTTAGTATACAATGTGTAATGATGTATTTCTTAACACTTCAACATATATTTTATAATCAACATATGTTTTATAATATGTGATGATGTATTTCTTTATTTTCTTTATTATCTTTATTATCTTTATTGAACTTCTATACACAGGGTCTCTGCAGAGGCCTGGAAATCCTGTGAAGTTGTTTTAAATTAATTCCTGCAGTTTGCGCTGCCTGTCCAGTCATTTGGTGATTATATCATGTCATGTTATATCAAGTTTCAATTTCAGTATTGAAATATCTGCATCTAGTGATTCTCAAATATGTATAATAAGCAAAACAAGCTTTTTCTGTGACAAATTGCCAAGTTAATGATTAATGATGAGTTACGATAAATTAATTAGAGCTAGCTCTACAAAGTGTCCATCAGCTGCAGGTCAAGTTAAACCCAGCAGGCTGGTTACTTTAGCAAACCTGCTGGCAAAAAAGCAAAAGTTTGACACTGAATGAAGAATTTTTTTTTCCAGAAAGATGGAAAGAGCACTTCTTTTATTTTCCTCTGGGAGCTAAAAGTCAAACCTGTCTGCTGTGTGTTTCTTTTCTCTCTTCTGCTTCATGTAATTCTACATTTTGTGTTATTTTCATGAGCCAAAAGGCACCAAACTGATTGATTTCAAATAATAAATCAGAAAGTGGCCTGAAATATCCATGTGTGGACTCATATTGTGCAGACTCTGGATGTTTTTCTGTCATTTCTTCTTTGACACTGCAGCGTCTGGCAGCCAGACAGGCTCCACTCTGCCTCTCACATCTGTTCCTCCTGAATTTTTACAAAACGGAGGAACAGTCTGGCGCTAAACTCCATGAAGTGGATGCGGGCTGGACCAGAGTTGTTGCTGCGATCCAGAGGAGCAACATGGACATGAAGGTAAACGCAGCAATAATGTCACATGTTTCACTCTTTAAGGCCTGAATGTGTTGAAAACCAAAGCAGCTCTTGTTGCCTGAGCTTTGTCTCTCCGGCTGCTTCAGTGGAATCCATGTGCAAATAATCTCACGGGGAAATGTGGAATAGAAATCTGTACCATCTCCAGATCTGTGTTCAGTTTTGCAAGTGAATGTGGAGATTAATCTGTAAATGTGGTCATAGATTCTGAGTGCACATGTGCAGATTGCTGTACACATTCACAGATTTCAGTACGCATTCAGAGATTCTTTTGCACATTTTAAAATCTTGACCGCACACACACACACACACACACACACACACACACACACACACACACACACAGAGAGAGAGAGAGAGAGAGAGAGAGAGAGACTGATATACATTTACACAACTCTACACACATTTACCAATAATTCTGCTACAATAATCTCCTCATAGTCGTCACTGTAAATGTAGCAGCCACAGGTTTTGGTAATAAAATGGCCTGAGGTGTGAAAAGTGAGCACATGTGAAGCCTGCTCTCTCTCAGAGTGTCAAGTTGTTGCTGCATTAACCTGTAAGAGGTGATGTGATGTTGGACTCTCACTGCTCTGTGTCCTTTTGGCTCAGGAGCCGAGGAGCTGAAGTTGGATAAATGGAGTGCAGTCAAAAGTTAAAAACTCTTAGAGGCCAGTGAGTGTATTAAACCATGATTATAAATTGTTTACTTATTGGCCAGAAGAATAAAGAATGTCCTCCTGGAAATAATTAATGTGGACCAGACAGGGTTCATCAAGCAGAGGCAAGCGCAAGACAACATCAGGAGGTCCTTGCAGGTTATGAGTCACATAGTAAATAAAAAAATAGAAGCGGTGCTACTGGCGTTGGATGCCGAAAAAGCATTCGATGCGGTCCGTTGGTAATGCAGAGATTCGGCTTCCATGAGACCTTCATTAAAACAATACAAACTTTCTACGATAAACTGACAGCCAGTATCAAAATAAATGGAGGACTCTTGCGTCCCTTTGTGCTGCAGCAGGGTTGCAGACAGGGTTATAGTGTGAGTCTCCTTTTTGCAATTTTTATAGAACCACTGAGTCAATGGATTAGACAGAAGAGGGAAATAAAGGGAATAGATATGGCTGGAGGAGAACAAAAGATAGCATTACTCGCTGACAATGTGTTGGTGTATGTAAGCCAGCCAACTCATACCATCCCAGCGTTGATGAATAATTTAGAGGAATATGGCAAATTTTCAGGGTATAAAATAAACATCAACAAGACCCAGACCCTTACCATTAACTACGTCCCAGATAGGTCATTGAAGGAGAAATATTGTATTAACTCCGACACTGAGACAATAAAATATTTGCGAGTTATTCTGCCTAGGGATTTAAAGAGATTATCAGCTTTTAATTACGATCCTCTGATTCTAAAAATATGGAGAGACTTGGAGAGATGGAACCTACTGCCCTTTCTGAGTGTGGGTTCATAGTGTTGTAGTACTCGAGATCAGTCTTGGTCTCGAGACCACTTTTTGAGGGTCACGTCTCGGAATCGAAGGCATTTTCACTCAGTCTTTTCTCGGCCTCGGACTGGGCGGACTCGGGATTTTTGATCAAGACCGGTCGAGACCAGGCTCTCACTACTTTGATAAGAGAAAAAAGAAAAGTGCAGCTCCTGCCTTCCCGGTGTCACACAGCCTTTGCAACACCTTGAGTGACACGGCCCCTGAACACGCAGAGTGGATAAAGACGGCTGGAGAAGCAGTGCTTTTGTTTGGCGTCCCCGGGAAATCACCATGAAAAATGTCTGCGAACTCTGACTGCCTTTCTCTCTTGTTGCATAAGTTCGTCATGGCCATGCATAGGGTTGCCACCCGTCCCGTAAAATATGGAATCGTCCTTAAACTGACAATGAAATGTTGCGCAATTTGTCCCGTATTTTCATAAATGCCCCATACACGTCTGTCACACAATCAATCAATCAATCAATCAATATCCTTTATTTAACCAGGTAAAAAGACTCATTAAGGTTAAAATCTCTTTTTCAAGAGCGACCTTGCCACATACACATCAACAGTGAATAATGAACAAAATAAAACAGAGGAAATGTTAAAGACAGCTAATTTAATCGTGGCAGGACCCGCGTAGCGAGAAGCTGACATAGAATAACATAGAATAAACATGAGAACGGACAGGAACCAAACGGCAGTGTCAGTTTCTTATAGCTGTCACGGCTCCCGAGGTCGATACAGTTAGGGACATCATCATATGATAAACTTGATTTCCTATATGGTGTATTTAGTAGAAGATGCCAGTGCTTATGCTGATGTGGGCATATACCATACAGCACAGTTTCTCAAATGGGGGTACGCATACCCCCAGAGGTGCGGGAGATTTTTAAAAATTATACAACAGGTAGATCCGACCGAGCAATCTGACTGGTCAATCAGACGTTTAGAATGTGCTCAAATGAGCATGACAGCATGGCTAGCTGTGCTCAAATGAAAAATACCTTATCACTGAAAATATTACTCTGCTTATATCTTATTGCCCGAGTGTGTGTGGTTTCCATGGCAACACGAAACGTTTCACTGAAACCTGCATCAAAAGCTGCTGTCAACTTTGTTAGTCTGCATAATGGACCTATTTGTTGTCAATTTTGATTTATTTGGCGACCTAAGTTTGGATGAATGGCTGAACGAGGAAGACAAGACAGAACAGAAAAAGCCGAGATACGCGAGAGTGACAAGTGAAGAGCTGGATCAGCTGGAGAGGTCAGGAAATGAAGCCGGTACGGCCCAGCCAATGTCTTGGGCCGTCAAATGTCTACAAGACTACCTGACAAACACCGTGCAAACAGTTGATTTCTCAGCTGTAAGTAAAGAAGAGCTAAACAAGATCCTCCGTGAATTTTATGGAGCTTTAATTTCTATAATAAAGAGAATGAAATGCACAGACAGTACCTGCTGAGACAGATTCAGCACCACGGACAGTACCCGCGGAGGCAGATTCAGGATTCAGCTTGCTGAGACAGATTCAGCACCACGGACAGTACCTGCAGAGGCATATTCAGCACCACAGACAGTACCTGCTGAGACAGATTCAGCACCACGGACAGTACCTGCTGAGGCAGATTCAGATTCAGCACCACGGACAGTACCTGCTGAGGCAGATTCAGCACCACAGACAGTACCTGCTGAGACAGATTCAGCACCACGGACAGTACCTGCTGAGGCAGATTCAGATTCAGCACCACGGACAGTACCTGCTGAGGCAGATTCAGCACCACAGACAGTACCTGCTGAGACAGATTCAGCACCACGGACAGTACCTGCTGAGGCAGATTCAGATTCAGCACCACGGACAGTACCTGCTGAGGCAGATTCAGCACCACAGACAGTATAGTACCTGCTGAGGCGGATTCAGCACCATGGACAGTACCTGCTGAGGCGGATTCAGCACCACAGACAGTCAGTCCATGAAAAAATTATTTTTTCCGGTGGATATTTGAGCTAGCAAAGCAGTTTTGTGTTGCTATGTGTGGTATTTATTCAGTTTTGATAAGCCCAAGTTGGCTGGCTGACAAGGACTAGTTAACGTCAGATCTCATGTATTTCTGCCGAAATGGAGAGAATATTAGCAAAAAACTTATATTTTGAGAGTGAAATGCCCACAGTATGAATACATTTTGATTATACATTTTATTTTGTTGGTAATAGATGTATAATCGCATTATTACACTCTAGGATGTGCTTGACCATCATTATTGTAACTTCACACCCTCTCGTGTAATAATGTTTAAATTTATGTTAAAAAAATAGCATCCATGCAAGGTTCCTTAAAAATCATTATTTAGCTTAATAAATATTCATTAAAATATATAATAGAATTTTCTATTCAGTATTCAATTTCATCATCCTGAATGTATTGCCAAGGCTGCTATACTTGTTCTAGACACTACCAGTAACAATAACAGATCAACATTTTGCAGAGTGGGACACATTTATATCAAGATATATTTGGCAGGGCAAAAAACCTAGAACTATGTATAAGACTTTGCAGTTAACTAAGGAAAAGTTAGGATTGGCTCTTCCAAATTTAAAGGACTATTATAAAGCAGCATAAATTAGGCCACTGGTCTGCTTATGTAACCCATCATATAAGGTTAGACAACAAAAGTTTGGACTCACCTTCTCATTCAATGCGTTTTCTTTATTTTTCATGACTATTTACATTGTAGATTCTAACTGAAGGAATCGAAACTATGAATGAACACGTGGAGTTATGTACTTTACAAAAAAAGGTGAAATAACTGAAAACATGTTTTATATTCTAGTTTCTTCAAAATAGCCACCCTTTGCTCTGATTACTGCTTTGCACATTCTTGGCATTCTCTCCATGAGCTTCAAGAGGTAGTCACCTGAAATGGCTTTCCAACAGTCTTGAAGGAGTTCCCAGAGGTGTTTAGCACTTGTTGGCCCCTTTGCCTTCACTCTGCAGTCCAGCTCACCCCAAACCATCTGGATTGGGTTCAGGTCCGTTGACTGTGGAGGCCAGGTCATCTGCCGCAGCACTCCATCACTCTCCTTCTTGGTCAAATAGCCCTTAGACAGCCTGGAGGTGTGTTTGGGGTCATTGTCCTGTTGAAAAATAAATGATCGTCCAACTAAACACAAACCGGATGGGATGGCATGTCGCTGCAGGATGCTGTGGTAGCCATGCTGGTTCAGTGTGCCTTCAATTTTGAATAAATCCCCAACAGTGTCACCAGCAAAGCACCCCCACACCATCACACCTCCTCCTCCATGCTTCACAGTGGGAACCAGGCATGTGGAATCCATCCGTTCACCTTTTCTGCGTCTCTCAAAGACACGGCGGTTGGAACCAAAGATCTCAAATTTGGACTCATCAGACCAAAGCACAGATTTCCACTGGTCTAATGTCCATTCCTTGTGTTTCTTGGCCCAAACAAATCTCTTCTGCTTGTTGCCTCTCCTTAGCAGTGGTTTCCTAGCAGCTATTTGACCATGCAGGCCTGATTCTCCTCTTAACAGTTGTTCTAGAGATGGGTCTGCTGCTAGAACTCTGTGTGGCATTTATCTGGTCTCTGATCTGAGCTGCTGTTAACTTGCCATTTCTGAGATTGGTGACTCGGATGAACTTGTCCTCAGAAGCAGAGGTGATTCTTGGTCTTCCTTTCCTGGGTCGGTCCTCATGTGTGCCAGTTTCGTTGTAGCGCTTGATGGTTTTTGCGACTCCACTTGGGGACACATTTAAAGTTTTTGCAATTTTCCGGACTGACTGACCTTCATTTCTTAAAGTAATGCTGGCCACTTGTTTTTCTTTAGTTAGCTGATTGGTTCTTGCCATAATATGAATTTTAACAGTTGTCCAATAGGGCTGTCGGCTGTGTAGCAACCTGACTTCTGCACAACACAACTGATGGTCCCAACCCCATTGATAAAGCAAGAAATTCCACTAATTAACCCTGATAAGGCACACCTGTGAAGTGAAAACCATTTCAGGTGACTACCTCTTGAAGCTCATGGAGAGAATGCCAAGAGTGTGCAAAGCAGTAATCAGAGCAAAGGGTGGCTATTTTGAAGAAACTAGAATATGACAGTGAGAAAAAGCCACCGCTCATCCGTAAGCAATATGCTTAGAAAAGGTGCTGGAGCTGAACTTAAGAATAAAGATTACAAAAAACAGCAACCGCACACTCAAAACACTGTGCATATCAAAATTTACTGCAAGCTTTCGGTCATAGACCTTCTTCAGGCATACTTGAAGTATGCCTGAAGAAGGTCTATGACCGAAAGCTTGAAGAAACTAGAATATAAAACATGTTTTCAGTTATTTCACCTTTTTTTGTTAAGTACATAACTCCACATGTGTTCATTAATAGTTTTGATTCCTTCAGTGAGAATCTAAAATGTAAATAGTCATGAAAATAAAGAAAACGCATTGAATGAGAAGGTGTGTCCAAACTTTTGGCCTGTACTGTACATACACATACACATATATATGCATAAAATAAAAAAAATAAAAAAAACATGAACATGTTGTTAGCCGGTTCTCCACGTTCCTTGTTCCTTCACTGGGTTGCAGACGTTTCGAAGGTGCGCAAATGAGCATGACAGCACGGCTATCAGTGGCGGCGCCAGATTTTTCTTGTTGGTGCTGTAGTGGGGTTGAATCATTCAGTGAGGGGGCAGATGGATGTACTGTATGGTAGCCTTTAGTTGCGCAAAAGCCAGACGCGCAGGATTCAAAAGTAATTTTCAGATATGTTTTTACCAATGCCTGTACTGATTCACAAAACAACAGCGTTTTTCGTGTTTAATATACAACTGAACCTACAGTACCTACTACCTTTGTCCGAGTGTCTACCCTTACAGTTCTGAAACATGCCTTTTTATACTGTTCTCTCTTTCACACACCCCCTATTGCTATTACAAAATCTGAGTTTGAATGCGCACACACATTTTCTTGGTGGCCAGGTGCGGCAAAGTGGCTGTTGGGGAACACTTCCTCTTTTTGGGTTAGGGTTAGTGTAATAGGAAGTGTAATAAATAATAATTTATCCCCCTTCTGTAGAATAATCTCACTAAACATAATTTGGTTTTCTATAGCACAGTAACATCTGATTTAAAGTGATGAAGAAGTGTAATAATCATTCTGAGTATATTTAATTTATCACAGCTGGAAAAGCTTGAAAATGCAGCTTGGAAACGCTCGTGGAGTGCTGGACTTTGACTTAAGAAAAGGTGCAAGAACCCTGTGATGTCAGTGAATTATGTCTCATCAATCAACACACGGCTTTGCATTCATCCAGTTAAACACATTCTTCCACATCCAGACAAGGTGGGGATTCAGAACCTGATCCACAAAGCTGTTTTTCTATTTAAATGTTGAGGTGTTTGATACAGAAAAGGACAATTCAACAGATAAAGGCAGTAATAAAACAAGTGAAACCTGCTATGCCTTATGCAGAGTGTATCATATTGATAGCGTTGTAAATAATATAAATACGGTATTTAATAAAGATAGTGACAATCACGTAGGAAATTGCTACATCATGATCACAGTTCAGTTTCTGGTAATTTCCTCATGAAAAAAGTTTTTTTTTTTTTAAATGAAGAAAAAGGCATACAGAGCAGTGCAGTATGTTTGAAATCAGTATCATGATAATGATTTTTAAAATGTTAAACTGCCATATAAATGGAAAACACGAGGCGATGCCATCATGACTCCACAGGAATGTCAGACAGGCAGCAGCATTCAGCCGCCGCCTCTTCCAACTCCAAGGGAGAGTGACAGCGAAGTGAAGGGATTAAATCTTGATGAGCGTCTGAAGACGTTTGGACTTCATTCCAGAAACTGGGTCGAACTCCAGCAGATGGGTCACTGTGTGTCCTGCTCCTGTAGCTTGCTTCAAGCCGAAGTCTCTGCATGTTCCTGTGCAGGATGAAATACATATCAGCTAGTAGAACTGTTAGCTCCCGATTCTTTTGTTGAAAGCCCAAGAACAGACCGGAGTCAGTCTTCAATTTTCTGATGCAATATTTATTATGGTCACATATAAAGCAAGGCAGCGCTGGTCTCAGTGTGACAGAGCTCCCGCAGGATCTCAGTCAGAAAGAGCCCCGATATCAGGAAATGATGCACATTTATGTTCTTGGTCTTGGGCCTGCCCCGTACATAGGTTGGACTTAAACGCAACTGAGAATAATTGGCCAGTTACCCGGACATGGACAGGCCAACCACTGTCCATGCCTTGTTTCTGGAATGTGCTATGCTATGTGTGTGAATGTTGACTGGGCGTGTATCTAATGCAACAGACCTAAATAACAAGACAGAGAAAGTACATCTGGCTCCTGCTGTGTCTATCCTCTGCTTAGCAGCCAAGCTGTCCTGAACTATGTAATACATTGGATAATGCAAGAAACATTGAACTATATGGCCAATTGTAACAGAACAAATCAAATTAAAAGGGCAACAACATAATATCTGCTGCACACTGGAGAGCAGCACTTAAAACACAACAAATCTGCATAAATAAACATGTAATATCTGTAAAATGATGTACTAATCAACAGACTGGCACTTTTCAGATCATCATCTGATCATTGATCTTACGGTGTGGCTGCAGCTTTTCTGGCGGTGCAGGAAAAGGTTGGTGGTGTGCGCCGACTCTGCTGCTTGGCTGTTTGCAGTTTTCCTGAACTTGTATCCATCACTGCCTGTTTGAACAAAACAATCCAAAACACACCACAACAGGTGACGACAAAGTATTAATTCATATAGAACATGTATGATAAGATATCTAGCTGGATCCTTATAATGTTGAAGAGATTACAATTTGGAAAACTGCCTCTCCTTGCCTTGACACCAGTTGTAATCCAGCTCTCTGGGAGCTGGATTACTGGACATTCATAGGATAAGGACAGGATAAGGACATTCAGGATTTGAGTTGTTTCACTCAGCTGTTGTGTTTCCCCTTTTGAAAACTGTCTCCTGTTTAATGAAAGTTCTGCTTTTAAGAGGTTAATATAAGTCAACTCAGTTTGCAGACGCCACCAAAACAAGGCTGTATGAAGCAAGTTGTGCTGTAGGTCAAATTTCCTGTTTTGGGACAATAAAGGCCTGGACTGCTGTTAAATAATAATAATAATAATAATAATAATAATAATAATAACAAAACCATCAATACTGGTGTTACTGGACAGTCAAAAGGTCACCAATGGAAAAAACAGAAAAATGCACAGTCACTTAAAGTCCATGAAACGACCTCACATGACCTCGACTTCCTGTAAAACAGTGACATCATCCTGCACCAGTGGCTGAAAATTAATATCTCAACCAATAAAACAAATCTTTAAACATCCTCTCTCATCCACATGTCCCTTCAAAATAAAAGTGTTTCAACAGGAAACACATTAAATAAAGACGGTAAGAGTCCATTTCATGGGGTGTTTAAATCAAATGAAAATGGTTCAATATTAAAACAGAGACTGTGAAGCACAGCGGCTGCAGGACGGGACAGTTTCTGAAGTCCCGACACAGAGCAGCCATGCAGCTCGACCGTATGAACACTAAAAGCACATGTGGCCTCTGAGCCTAGTATAGAATAGTTAGTCTGTAAGTCCTCTGCCTGTGGTTCACTTCATCCATCACTGTTATATTGGACTGCTCAGGTTCTGCATGGAAGGCTTGCCTGTAGCCTCTCTGCTCTCACTGTGCTGTATCAGTGTATTTTGTTTAAGTCTGAAAGTCACTCAGGCTACATGTTGGAAACGTTGGCTTTTACTCAGTCTGGTTTTTACTGTTGGATTTCCTGTTGCTGTTGGTTGCAGGTTGTAATGTTGGTGGCTGGTTGCTGGGTGACTGTTTCTCTTTTCCGTGTCTGGTCTGCATGTTGTTTTGCTGGGTCTTCCTGACTCCTGTGTGCCTGTGTGTGAACTGTGTATCTATCAATAATCTGTCAATAGGCTTTTAGCTGTAACTTCAACCAACTTTCAAGTGCCTGGATTGAAATATTCTAATATAATCTAATCAGTCTGAAACATAATAATCTGTATATGATGAGGCATTGACATGAATTTAATGCATTTTCATAGTTCTTTTTTTTTTTTTAAGTGTTTCTCTGTGTTGGACAACAGATTGTGGACTGACAATTAGGAAATCTGTTCTTCTCTTGCCAAGAGCGCTTTGACAGCAGATTCACATCTTTAAGAGAGAAACAGAAGTAAGAAAACACTGGTGAATCCCAGAGATTACTGGGTGCTAAATCAGTGGATGTGGACATCAATAACAGGAAACTGCTGCACGATCGGGTGCCGACTCACTGATGGAAGTATTTTACAGAGGACATGAGCAACTTTTAGCTCTTGCAGGACAAAACTAGAGATCAGCACCAAGAATCCAAAGTTCACATTTCAAATTTGTGACTTTATCATCTCAGGAGTTTTTCCCCATTAATTTGAGTTTTTGTCTCGCAAATCTACCACTTTAATCCCACAACATCCAAGTTTTGTTTTTTCTTGCAAATCTCCGACTTTAATCCTGGAAATTCTGAATGTATTTGTATGTGCTGTAGGTTTGGGGTAGAAAAGTATTTTTTACTTTGAGTTTTACGGTGTTATTTTGTTACAGTACTACAGTACTTTGTTACAGTAACATTATGTAATCTCTATCTATTATATTTATGCTGTACGACTCACGTTTTTGCACAGAGGTCACTGGTTTAAGTAAAGCGATGTGTCCACAACTTATTCTGTCAGACTATTTTCACAGAGCAGCCGACAGCTTGTTGATCAAATGATGCAGCAAAGTTCATCATCTGCCTCTCTGTCACCTCATGTTGTCAATATTTCTAGCAAGAAGCTCTTTAATGCCTGAATTTATATAAAAACATGTCAGGATATGAAAACATGAACCATGAAGACATGACGCCAGACGCTCAAAGTTATTATAGTTTTACATCTTTCATTAGTTTTTATTTTTCTTTCATTTTTGTTTTCACCTCATTTGGCTTTAGTTTTTTTCCAGAATTGTTTGCTGCTTTCAGTTTAGTTTTTTTTTGTTTGTTTGTTTTTCTTTTTTGGTTAATTTTGTAAAGACACAACATTGTTTGAGTTAGTTTTGAATCTATTCTAAAGTCTAGTTTGTTTGTTTTTTTTATTTCAGTCAACTAAAGTCTTTTTGCCACACCTAGTTTTTGTTTTTAGCTTTGTTTCAGTGAAAACCTATAAAGACCTATAAAAAAAAAAAGAAAAAAAAAGAACTATAAAACAGTGAAAAATATCCCAACAGGGAAAACGTCGTTACCTGATTCCTTTTGCCTTCCAGTCTGGATCTGTGGCTCTAAAAAAACACACAACAAAACCAAACCAGGCCGCTGGGTTTGAGTTGATCCTTCACGATGAATCCACGCTGACCCTGACTTCAGATGTGTGTGCCTCCACCTCCGAGTCTCTGTCGTAAACTCGGCTCTGTTGTTGTGAAATGAGGAAGTTTCTGGAATCATTTCCTCTTTCAGCCTCAAGAAAAGAAACCAACACAGGGCCCGTTATCCAAAATAGATTCTCAAAGATTTATTGCTTTATAATACAGAAGTTCTGTCATGTGTTCCTCTTACTAACAGACTGGAGAACATAAATGGAGAACAGGCACCACACACACACACACACACACACACACACACACAAACTTGGCTTTAAGGGGATCCACTTTACTAACCACAGCAACAGTTTAGACACATAATGGCTAATTTATAATCAGACTTAAAGGGATGGTCATCTAAAATGTAATTCTTCGCTCTTCCAGCTGATCACTCCTCAGTCAAACATTAGTTTATCTACATGCTGTTAGCTGGAAAAACTAGCAGCTGGGAAAACTTTAGCTGACATGTCGTTAGCCGTAGGAGAACAGTAGCTACATGTTGTTAGCTGGAGGAGAACAGTAGCTACATGTTGTTAGCTACAGGAGAACATTAGCTACATGTTAACTGTAGGAGAACATTAGCTACATGTTGTTAGCTGGAGGAGAACATTAGCTACATGTTGTTGAGTGCTCAGTGAGGGGGTGTCATCCTGTTTTTCAGGGTTGTAGTTTTGAGACGGTGATTTTGTAAAAGAAGCTGATCTTGAACTTGTCAACGAGCTGCAGCTCCTCGTCTCGGAGCTGCGGTGAAGGTCAGTCCTGCTTGGAATCACAGGATGCTGGTGAGTTCTGGAACAGGATGGGGTTTCCCATCGACTGGTCGCTCCTCATGGACTCGGTGCTCCTCATGGACCCGGTGCTCCTCATGGACCCGGTGCTCCTCACAGAGGAGCAGCTGGGAGCTGGAGACGCTGGCCGGGGCTCGGCTCGGCCTGTGGAAGACACTCATCATGTGGTGACGTGCATTAGAGTTCTCATATTCTGCCCGAACCCGACCCGACTGGACCCGACCTGACATTTTCGGGTCGGGTCGGGCCTAAAATTTACGTGAATTGGGCGGGTCGGGTCGGGCTTCGGGTTCTGTGGGGGATTTTTTTTTTTTTTTTTAAATAAAAAAATAGAATTATGTGTTCTGTTATTGATTATGACGTTTCATTTTTATGTGACTGGTGGAGAGAGTGAGAGACTGGATTGGATTTGGAGGCTAAACTTTCAGTGACAGACAGACAACCAGCTGTGCGAGTGCAGCGCAAACAAGTGAGAGAGAGTTGCAGCAGCATCCCGCTGTGCTGGCAGACTCGGCAGCAGGGACAGTTTCTGCTATGGGCAGTGCAACTGCCCAAGGCGCAATGTACTTGGGGGCGCACGAGAAAAAAAAAAAAAAAAAAAAAAAATCTCCAGTTTTCTAGACTACCGTATTGACCCGCACATGCCGCACATCAGGCGGGCCGGACGCGGCACCGTTCGATATCGCGCCCACCCGTCAGGTCTGCCGGATCTGACAGGTGAGCTGCCTCATGCTGGCCGGTGCCGCGGCCGGCTCGCCTGATACCGACTGATGGTGCCCCGGTGCCGCAGCCGACCGGCTCTGCTAAATAATGGCGAATTTGGCGTTTTTTTTTTTTTCAGGCTTTATCGGGCTGTCGGGCCTAAAGTTCGGCTAATTGGTCGGGTCGGGTCGGGCCTCGGGCTGGCCCAGTCCGGCCCGGGTCGGGTCGGGTCTTAATTTTCAGGCCCGATGAGAACTCTAACATGCATCAGCGTGTCGGGGGACTGTGGTCATGGTTCTGGTGCAGTAATCTTACGGTGAGTCTGAAGGTGCTCTCTCACATCTGGAAAGCTCAGGAGACTGTCGGGACAGCTTCCCAGGCTGAGCGTCTCCCTGCAGGGTGTCCGGCGCTGCTCGTCTCCACAGCTCGCTGATGGTGGCCTCCGGCTCTGAGCTGGACGCTCCTGCTCCAGGATCTCCAGGTTGGCTGGCTGGCTGCCTCCTGAACTTCTCCTCCCAGCCTTCTTGAACTGAGGCTCCGGTCTCGGGGACTCCCTGTGGTTTGTGGAACACACTTTACCACGAACGATAAACCAAACAAAAACTGACACCACAAGTTGAACATCTGTATTTTTACACACATCAGCTGCTCAGTTCTGATGCAGCTTTATTATCACGACTTTTTTATGAATATCTGCCTTGAATATTGGTGAGTTACTGCAGAGTTAAAGCTACTGTGTCATGTTATTGTGGTCATCTTACTTCCTGAGTGAAGGTTTTGGGGCGGCGATGAGCCACGGCCAGCTCACTGAGCGCTGACACCAACAAAACAGCCAAGTTAGACCCATTTCACTGAGTATAAAGTAAAACTGGACACGCAACGCTAAAAACAAAAACAAAAAATGTGCCAAACATAGAAACAGGATGTTTGTGGCAAGCACTTCTCTTCCTGAGCTCTAGCTGGCGAGCCTCCAGGTCAGGACACATGAATCTCTTCTGACTCATTATTTATGTTTGCAGAAGTTTTCAATGTGAGACTGAATGAACCCTTTCAGAAACCGAGGGTTCATTCATCAATTTATGAAGCTTGTTGTGGAAAAAGACACTGCAGAAAATCAAACCCGTCTGACAAACTTTGACAGCTCAAAGTGTCGGAGTGTGAACATGAACCATCCAACGTGAGATCGTATATTTCCTTTTTAAACATGCAACAATTTTGGATGAAAAATACGGACACGGTGTGCAAAGACCTTTATCGGTGATGTTTTCCTGTGTATGGACCAGATTCACACGGCGGCCATTTTGCTCTGACGTCTCACTCAGGGCGGGAAGCTCAAATGCTCAAACCATGTGGTACCGCCACGCCGCAGGTTGTGTCTTTGTACATACAGAGAATCTGACAAAACGTTATTGTTTCACCACTTTCCGATTGATCAGCAACTGAACCAATGGAAAATGAAAATCATATTTCAAAATAAAACAATAGCTTTGATCACCTGTTACCTACCGTTAGACAACAGCTGGCGTTAGCATTCAACCACTCCCTAGCTTGATAGTCTTTTAATAAATTTAATTCTACAGACGACAAACGAAAATGTAATACAACACATACTACAACTCAGACATTCACAGACAAAACAAGCTCATATAATCCTAAACCAAATTATGAATCTAATCACACTCTGTTGAACAGTTTCTGTCAAACAGTCATCCGCAAAGAAAGATTATACAACACATAGATCCGACCGAGCAATCTGATTGGTCAATCAGATGTTTAGAATGTGCTCAAATGAGTAATTGAGCACGGCTAACTCTTCACTGAAAATATTTCTCCGCCCGGCAATGTTATTGCCCGAGTCTGTGTGGTTTCCATGGCAACAAGAAACATTTCACTGAAAACCCGCATCAAAAGCCGCTGTCAACTTTGTTTGCCTGCATAATGGACCGTTTTGTTGTCAATTTTGATTTGTTTGGCGACCTAAGTTTGGATAAATGGCTGAACGGGGAAGACAAGACAGAAGAGAAAAAGAAGAGAATACGCGAGAGTGACGAATGGAGAGCTGGATCAGCTGGAGAGGTAAGGAAATGAAGCCGGTACGGCCCGGTCAGTGTCTTGGACCGTCAAATGTCTACAAGACTACCGGACAAACACCGGGCAAACAGCTGATTTCTCACCTGTAAGTAAAGAAGAGCTGAACAAGATCCTCTGTGAATTTTATGGAGCTTTAATTTCTACAATAGAGAATGAAATGCGGAGTCAGCACCACGGACAGTACCTGCTGAGGCAGATTCAGCACCACGGACAGTACCGGTCAGATTTTCCACGGAGATGTGCGGCTATAGCTTTTTTCTTGTTATTAATGTGTTAATGTTATCAGTTATTAATTAGCCTATTAATCGTTATTAATTTGTTTAGTCTTGAGTCTATGAGTTGCCTAGGCCATTGATTGAATTAATTAGTCAATTTGTTTGAAATGATATAACTCTGTTCAGCCTTAATGTGACTGCTTACTGTTACTTTTGCTGCTTAGCCACATTAATCGGAGCTGACGTTAAATTGGAGTGACACACCCCCAGCTGAAATAAAACATCTGCCGGTGAGTTTATGAAAAGATTGTTTGTTGTGGTGCCGACACTGGAAAGCAGTAGCCTATATTTAAATATAGCCTAACTGTTCTTATAAGATGGTTGTAGATAGACTAAAGATCAGCTATGCTGTTGAGTCGCTGTCACGGCACCTGTTAGATTAAAAATGACTGAGAAGTCGGCAGAAGTATAACTAACTATCAGTCCATGAAAAAAATATTTTTTTCCAGCGGATATTCTAGTAACAACATGATTGAGCTATCAGAGCAGTTTTGTTGCTATCTATCTGTGGTATTTATTCAGTTTTGGGAAATCACGATGTCTAGAAAACATGGTAAGTCCAAGTTGGCTGGCTGACAAGGACTAGTTAACGTCAGATCTCTCAGATTTCCACTGAAACGGAAAGAATAGGCCTACTAGCAAAAAAAACGCCAATGCGCCGAGTTCCGTTAGCATCACTGAAGCATCACCCTCTCGTGTAATAATGCTTAAAAAAAAACTACGCTTTCTTCTTCACCGCGACATTATCACTGTTTCAACAGGCGTCCATGTTCCAGCGTAGTCCAGATTAATCTCCTGTAAGCTAAGAGCTACCTTTTCAGTTTAATAGTGTTACATGTTATTATAGAAAAGGTGTAAATTAATTCTGAAATATCACCAAACACTTGGACTCATGTCTTCTGAAGTCCACCAGCTAAAGTGTTAAAGGTTAAAGCCACTGGCTGTGCTGAAGCTAGCAGTGTACCATTAGCAGTGTACCATTAGCAGTGTACTATTAGCTGTCCTGCTGTGTTTTCATGTTCTGCTGAACTCAGGAACGTTCTGTCACGTTCTGCCCTTTGGAACACATAATTTAACCCCAAGCTTTAGCAGTGGACTTTAAAAAATGTGTCCAACATGTCTGTTCATATTTCATAATTTACTACTTTAGCGAGGAGGTGGTTGAATGCTAACGTTAGCTGTTGTCTATCAGTAGCAGGTGATCAAATCTGTTGTTTTACTCTGACATATGGCTGATATCCCTCCAGATTTTTGCTCTCCACTGTTTTCTCGGTTGCTGATCAGTTGGGAAGTGGTGAAACAAAATGTTTTGTCATATTCTCTACGTCAAAAGACACAACCTGGAAAGCAATAATAAGGTTACATTAGCCGGTGGGGAGAGCGTTGGTGCTGACATGTTTCACCGCTAAAGACGCGTCCTTACAACTTTAAAATCACTTTTTAAGACCCGTTTTTATAGACTTGCCTTTATGTGACGCGTCGTCTTCTTATTCTTTTCCTTCTTTATTTATTATTGCTTTTCTTCTTGTAGTTAAAACATTATTTAATTCATTCATTCATTAAATTTATTTTCCTCTGCTGCCTTTTTACCTCTTGTATCTCTCATCTTTCAACATCCTTGTGTTTTCCTCTCTGTTGTGTTTTGGATGGCTTTTATTCTCATGTGCAGTATTTTTTTTTTTTTTTTTTATCTTGTTCACAGATGATTTCACATTTACTGTCTGTTTTTCTCATGCATACGTTTGGGTTTGCAGTTCCGGTTTGCTCCTCTTGGCCCCTTCGTGTGGACTGGTCTGCGGCAGGAAAACCGGCTGTGATTCTGTGCTGGTGAATGTGTGCCGATGCCTGAACGCTTCAGTTCACTTCAAATCAATTTTATTTGTACAGCGTCAAATCATAACAAAAGCTATATCAAGGCACTTGACAGAAACCCAGCAGATATCGGCCAAATCCATGAACCAAAATCTGCCCCAAGAACCCGGCCTGAGAGAGATGGAGAGAGAGAGGGAGAGAGAGAGGGAGAGAAGGAGAGAGAGGGAGGGAGGGAGATGGTTGTGGTTGTGTCCTTCGCTGTAGTCTGTAGTGTAGTGTGTTAGGTTATTTTCCACTGCTGTTTAACTGTTATTACTTCTGTTTTACTGTTAATACTTCTGTTGAAATGGTTCATATTCCTATCTTTTTATAATCCTTGTTCATAGTGTCTATATTGCTTACTGCTATTTATCATGTGCATACTGTATATTTCTTCTAAATTTGCACATTGACCTACCTCTATGCACATTTTATACACCCATGCACACGTTTTTTTCTGTTTTTTTTTTTTTTGTTGCACATTGCTTTTTGCACACTGGGTTGTACTTAGGTTATTCTGTTGTACTCAGATCTTATTCTGTTGTACTTAGATCTTATTCTTTATTTCTATTTTTTTTTTTTATTTACTTAATACTGTAATCTGTGGATACTGCTGAAGAAAATGTGAATTTCCTGCGGGATGAATAAAGTATCTACCTACCTACCTACCTAGTCGTGTAGATGTATAGCCTGGTTTCGGTTGTCACCGTATACCAAGTTGGTGTTTTTTGTACCATGTGGGTGTTTCCCCTGCATCTTACTTTGTATTGTTTAACCCTGCCTGTCTTTGTATTCTCTGTGTTTGTCTATATTGTTGTACATTACTCCGCCGGTTTCTGTGCCCCGCTGCATGTTTTGCCTGGTTGTCACTATTTTTTGTCTTACTGTATGTCTGTACAGCCATGCATCTTTACCGTGCATGTACCCTGTCTTACCGTTGTTGTTTGCTGTATGTCCGCATTGTCATGTACTGTCTTGCTGTATGCTGTTTTGCTGTACTTTTATGCTCCTGTTTCCACTAACCAAACCTCTTTCCTTTACAGCCCTCCCACCCCCCCACCCCAAGAGGTTTATGCCTCTTGACAGGCCATCATTGTAAATAAGAACTTGTTCTTAATGATTTGCCTGGTTAAATAAAGGTTAAATAAAAATTTTTTAAAAAAGGGAGGAACAGACTGCAGGACAGAGCGATGCAGTTCCACATGGGGCTGTATAGTAACACAGTGGTGATAATAGCAGTAATGACAATAATAATAGCGTAGCAACAACAGTAGTAATCATAATAACACTAATAGAAATGATAATAAAACTTTTGATATTCGTAGTGGTAGTCGGAACAGTGATAGAGAAAGTGATAAGAATGATAATCACAGGTGTGATGGTTGCAGGACTGAGTCATATTAATAATTGGAGTACTAATAATATGAGTAATGACAAATAAAATGCGTAATGTAAAAATGGGTGTTGATCATTGACTGGAATATCAAAAATATTCAGACATTACCTGATTCTGTTTGCCTTTGAATCATATCAAAAATGTCTTTGGCTTCCCTGACGATGCTTCATAATTAATCCATGCCGACCCAAACTTCAAACAGGTTCGGGTCTTTTCCTCTGCTTCTGTGTTTACTCTCAATCTTCGCCTCAACAATAAATGTGAATTCATTTCCTGATTGGCACTAGAGGCTGCAGGCAGCCTGAAATACAAGTTTGATGGAAACAGCTGGAGGCCTGCAGATTGTGATCTCAGCTTGGTTTGCATCATCGACACAACAAACCAACACGACTCTGCTCACAGCGTGGACCGTGTGATACAGACGACGACGAGATCAGGACGCGTTTCACAGAAAACATGAGCAAAGTGCAGAGAGTGCAGGATGAAACTAGTCAGGGATCAGCGTCAAGAACAGAGAGATGTCACACACGAGGCCAGAGGGTTGATGTGAAGCCATGCTCCTGTATCAAACAGAATAAATGAGAAAACCAGATCACTGTAGTCACTGTTGCTGTTTTCAGTCAGTTAGCCTCACTACAACCTGAGCTTTACACAAATATATTTAAAATAATAATAAAGTCAAAATGAAAAAAAAAAACTCTTGAGAGGTTGAAAAGGTGACTGACAAAACCAAACATCATAATAATTCTGCTGTCATATTGTCTGTGAGTGTGTTTTCTTTTGCATTATGATTGTATTGTTCTTCTTCTCTTGGGGCTTCAAGCCAATAAAACACAGACGTCAAAACCTTTTAATCATGAGCTCATTTTTTCTTCTTTTGTTTCTGCTTTTATCATTTGAAACTCTTGCTTTGTTTTTTCTTTTACATTTTTCTACCTTTATTGATTTTAAACTTTTCATATTTTCTCGCTTTATTCCTTATTTATTTACTTATTCAAGTCCATTCTGCGGCTCCTGTGTTGAATCGTCCCAACAGTGAGTCTGTGTGGAAATTTCAAATGCAAAGCTGCTCTGAGCGGCATATGAAAGTTGTTGGTGCCACACCTCAAGCGTGAGACCAAAAAAATGTCACTGGAAAAACAGGACGACATATTTTGGCAGATGGCCACATTTTATTTCTTATGAAACATGTTTGTCTTTTCTTGTCCTGAGCGGAGAGTGAACAGTCTTGTGTGTGCAAGCAGGAATATTACATTAATTTATTTATTTTATATTATATGTGGGTGTCACGACCACTTTGTGCAGACAAATGTGGCAGTAAAACTCCCTTCAGTTTGTAAAGGAACAGACAGCAACACGTGTGAAACCTGCCCAGTTTGTGAAATAAATAAATACATTTTTAAATCTAGACTAATATAAGACTAATAGTATTCCTACATTTAGTCAGCAGCTGTAACGTTGCAGGGAGCTGATGCACAAAGTGCAAACCTCACAGAAAAAGCACCAAAACACCATGTAATTCAGTGTCTGAAAGGCTGGCAGGAAATGCAGTGTGACAAACAAAAAGAGCTCAGAGTCGTGTTTTCTCACTTTAAGGATCATCAGGAAGTGTCTGAGTAAAGAGTGATGCAGTCTGCCCCCTGCTGGCCGTGAGGTGATAGTGAGATAATAAATCAAAATCAGAAATATTTTATTAATCCCTGAGAGGAAACTGAGTTGGGGAAATTCAGTTCTATGAGCCTTCTAGCAGCCAGTAAGGTAATAATTATCTGTTCTTAAAGTTCTTAAAGTCTTTCTTAAAATACTTGATAATGTAATTTCTGAATCAACGTAATAACTGTTTGCCAATAATGTAAAAAGGTATTACATTAGGGTATTACAAACCATGCATATGTGCTCAGAATCTGTGTGTGTGTGTGTGTGTGTGTGTGTGTGTCAGATCAAACTGGGAAATGTGGAATAGAAATCTGTACCATCTGCAGATCTGTGTTCAGTTTTGCAAGTGAATGTGGAGATGAATCTGTAAATGTGGTCATAGAGTCTGAGTACACGTGCAGATTCCTGTACACATTCACAGATTTCAGTATGCATTCAGAGATTCTTTTACACATTTTCAAATCTTAACACCCCCCCCCCCCCACCACCACCACCACCCTCCCCCCACCCCACCCCCCCACACACACACACAAACTCACACACTCAAAAAGTGTACACCTGTCTTATGATTTTGTATTGTCACTTATTTTCTTATAGCAAAATCATCTGTAAATGTACAAATGTGTGAGACTGACTGTCAAGGAATTTGTTTAAATAAATGTTTAAAAAAGTGATTAAGTGATTAAGTGTTGGAGGCTGTGGCTACAGAGTGTAAACTCCAGGGGAGCCTCGGCTGTGACGTCATAATGACATACACACACACACACACACACACACACACACACACACATTTCCTAATAATTCTGCTACAATAATCTCCTCATAGTCGTCACTGTAAATGTAGCAGCCACAGGTTTTGGTAATAAAATGGCCTGAGGTGTGAAAAGTGAGCACATGTGAAGCCTGCTCTCTCTCAGAGTGTCAAGTTGTTGCTGCATTAACCTGGAAGAGGTGATGTGATGTTGGACTCTCACTGCTCCGTGTCCTTTGGGCTCAGGAGCCGAGGAGCTGAAGTTGGAGAAATGGAGTGCAGTCAAAAGTAAAAACTCTGAAATGGAAGAGAGGAAAAGTGAGAAGTTTCACAAAATGAAACGACGTCGGCTCTTGAGCAAATCTTCTTGGATGCTCTCCCTCCTGTGGCTGAAACTGAAGCGGCAGCACTTCAGCCTGCAGGAAATAATCCAGAACTTTCTCTTCCTCCCAAAGCAGAGACTCCACAGAACAAACCATCAACCAGCGACAGGTTTACTGAAGCGTCAGCCGACGGTTTGGAAGTGTGGGAGGAAACCGGAGCGGACACAGGGAGACCACACCCGCTCCCATAGAGGGGGCGGGGCCGGAGGCTTAAGCCCCGCCCTTCCTGCTGTGAGGCCGCAGTGTTTCCACTGAGCCGCCGCGCCGCCGCCTCACACTCTGAAGAAGGATGTGGCGGCATCTCGCCGTCTGTTGACGTCCTTTTTAAGAACGTGACCTCGTGTGTGTGTGTGTGTGTGTGTGTGGTAAGTGTCATGGACGTGTGACACTTTAAATCCAATAAATAAAACATGAATAAAGTGATATCAGTGTGTTATCACATTATCAGCTCCACTTATTACATTTTTTTTATGATTTTTTTAAAAACCCAGATAATAATGTAACAACCTGCCAATGATGTTATTCTGTATTGTACTATGAGCAAAAAGTTATAATTTTATTGGTTCATATATATTTTACATTGTTGGCTGGATATGACATTATGTATTTTTACTGCATTAAGAACAGAAAAATGATGAGATTATTGGCATTAAATGGAAGTGATGACATTCTTGTCTGTTTCAGCCTGAAACAGAGGAGCAGCTTTCTTCACTGCGAAGCTCCTTCCTCCACTTTTTATTATCAGCCTGTTCAACAGTCAGCTTCACTCTCAAGGGTTTCCATTGTGGAAATATTAATATTAATGCTACCACTTAATTAAGATTTAATTAATGCTACCAATCTGGCAGCATTAATATTACAGCCTTTTCTGATTGCTTAGGCACTGTCTTTGAAACTATTTCTGTCAAAAAAAAGTTTGTTTTGTGTCACTACAGTGTACACACACACACACACACACACACACCATCATGAGTGCAGCGAGTCTTCATCTGCAGCTCAAAATAAAGTTTGAGGAAAAAACCTTTTCCCTTATTTGATAATGTGTTATGAATACACATCCATACTGTACACATGCGGATACCTGAGTGTGTGTGTCTGTGTGTGTGTGTGTGTGTACCAGGCGTGGAGGTGCTGCTGTGATTCCAGAGGTCAGAGGTCACCGAGCTGCTAGGCCGCTGCGAGTGCTGCCTGCTCAGCCTGCGAGCAGCCAGCCGGGTGTGTGTGTGTGTGTGTGTGTGTGTGTGTGTCCTGCAGAGAAAGAGAGAGAGAGAGGCAACACACACACGTGTTTCATTTCTACTGTCAGTGTGTAGTGATAATATTAAACTACCAGTGAATTAATATGAATGTTCATGCCTCCACTCCCACTGGTGTGTTTACAATCAGCTCTGTCATGAGAGAGGAAAGCGGCTCGTCCCATCACACGACGGTCACATCAGGTCAGACTGAGGTCAGTGAGCCCACCTGAGCAAACACTTACCTTCAGCACAGGTGAGCTCCCAGCTGTTTTCACCCTGTATGTGTGTGTGTGTGTGTGTGTGTGTGTGTGTGTCATTATGACGTCACAGCCGAGGCTGCCCTGGAGTTTACACTCTGCAGCCACAGCCTCCAACACTGGAGCATTAATCACTTTTTTTAAACATTTATTAAAACAAATTCCTTGACAGTCAGTCTCACACATTTGTACATTTACAGATCATTTTGCTATAAGAAAATAAGTGACAATACAAAATCATAAGACAGGTATACACTTTTTTCTAATCGCCCCCATTTATCCAGTTAAATATTTAACAGTATGTTTACTCTGCAAGGTAGGATATAACAGAAGACCATTTTTCCAAATAAAAGCCCCTCAGTGTGGAGGTTCAGGGTCATTTGTTTCTCCTCAACCCCTTTACAGACACTTTGCCTAGAATAAACTGATGTGCTTCAAATGATATGTTAAAGTTCAGGATTTGCCCTATTTGTTTGTTTACCGTCCCCCATTAAACCTGTAGTTCAGGACACTCCCGAAAACTGTGAGAAAACCCTCCTGTGAAGCCTCGTCCTCTGCAACAGAGGGACTACGGTCAAACTGAGATGTCACTGCTGCTGGTGGAAAACATCTAATCCTCAATTTCCAACCAAATTCTTTCCAAGTTGGGCCACTGAAGCACGTATGCTGCTCCTCGTCCTCACAGAACCCCCAGAGGTGCTTCAAAGAACCATCAATAATGGTTCTTTTAGGGATCATACATTGTTCTTTAAATAACTTTAGTTAAAATAGGTTCTTTAGTAATTTTTCAGAATAAAAGCCTCTCTGAATTTTTCAAATCAGGGGGCTGTGTGCAGGTTGAAAATCAACATGAACGTGTTGTTGTCCGGTTCTCCACGTTCCTTGTTCCTTCACTGGGTTCCAGACGAGCTGTTAAAAATGTTTTGTGATGGTTTATAGAGCGAGACATTAATCCATTCACTGAGGAAATAATCTGCACATTAATCCACAAGGAAAAGAATTGTTAGCTGCTGCCGCCACCAAATAACTCCAAGAAACATGAAGAACCTTTAAAGAACCACAGAGAGTGTGTGAGGAACCAGCCTCTAAATAAAGAGGTTCTTCAGCTGCTGATGGTTCTTTGTGGAACCACAGAGCATTTTGAGGAACCTTTTAAGAACCAGTGTTTTTCTGAGAGCGGAACAGCAAACCTTTACACCAGGGACTCAGATTATTTCAGCACAGGAGAGTTGGGTTGAGTTCACTGCAGTCTGAGTGCTGTTCATGGTGTTGAATGGCTCCTGTGTGGATGTTTGTATCAGGATACTGGGATAAATGGGCTATAACTGTGTGTTATTCTGATTTTGGGGGGGCAGACCGAGCGATACGTGCCACTTTCCATTGTATTTACTTTTTTCTGGACATGAAGGGAGATCATCAGGCTGGAAATCACTGCCAGTCCTGTCAGAGTGAGGCCGGTGTGTGTGTGTGTGTGTGTGTGTGTGTGTGTGTGTGTGTGTGATCCGGGCTGAGGTCATCCCTCTGCCGTGTGAGGCGTTCCCCCGGGAGGCTCAGCGGCGTTTGGACAAAACAGAACAGAAAAGGGAGGCTCGTCACGTCGTGAACGTGGAGAACGTAGCGAACAGGGGACGCATGACGGCAGCGTCCTCCTGTTTGTCCTCCGGTGACGCACCCGCGGGGTCACGTGGGCCCCCGGGTTACATAACACGGTGTCAGAGTGACGCTCCGACGTGCTGCCACACACGCTGTGTTCCCCTATGACAGGGAACACCACCAACACTGGAAAATATTGATGGCCTGTATTAAAAACATGACCTGAGGTTAGAGACAGAGGATAGAAACGGGAGGAAATGCATGAAGAAAAAAAGCAGTTAATTCTCCTTGGCAAGGGAAAATTAAAGGTGCAAAGTGGAACCAAGAATAATTCTTCCTTCCCTTCAGAACACGGAACATGTATCAAAATAATAAAAATAAAAGAATAGCCTAATAATAATAATATTTTTTATGAATAAAAAGGCTCTTCAGTTCAGCTCTTCAGTGACCCAGAAATGGTTCTTGCAAAAACTTTAAAAAATTTCTAAGAATCTTTTCCTCAAAATAGTTACTACTAGTTAATACTAGCCTACTACTACTACTAGTACTTCTAATACTACTAGTACTACTCAGAGTACTAATAGTACTAATCAGAGTAGTAATAGTGGTAGTCTACTACTACTACTAGTACTACTACTACTACTACTACTACTACTACTACCAGCACTACTGTTGTTGTTGTTATAAACTGCACGCCACACTCACAATAACCTCACTACAGGCCGAGTACCACAGCGGCACCATAAAGTCCTTATAATAATATTACAGTGATATCATTAGAGAGAAAAACATAAATGATGATACTTGAGGTCCCAGTGGTGGCTAATTAATTCAATAAGAGGTTACAGTGGTGCTATAGTAAAATTATCTGTTACCACTGATAAACCACAGGCAGTCCGTGTATGAATATAATATTTTATTATTGGGGCTGTTGTGGTGCAACATGAGCTGATCAGGAGCTGGAGCCCACCTGACAGGCAGAGCTGCCCAGGAGGACCAGCGGCTCGACAGCTGCTGCTGCTGCTGCAGCGGAACCGGGTGAAAGTTGATGTTTATTACGTGACGGCGCTGACAGCAGCGGCGGTCTGTGTACGGACTTGGCTCGGCCGCTGTGTGTGACACCACGCCGCGCTGTTATCTTCCTGTGGAGGGGGCGTGGATCTCCGCTCTGTGCACACCACCAAAAACAGCCCGCCGGCTCGCCCGTGGACTCCTGACCGGCCAGTAGCGACAGCGCACAGGGTGTATGGCTGCGGGGCAGCGCGGAACCACAACCGCACACATGTCCGACTCGCCTCCCCAACTTCACGCCGGAGAGGAGCCGCAGTCGGTCCCGGGGCAAGGCTCCGTGCAGGAGGCGGCCAGGAGCGCAGAGCAGCCCTGGGAGAACGGTCAGGAGGGAGATGAGGAAGATGAGGAGGATGATGTTCTGGAGGACGAGCTAGACTCGTCTCAGCTGCAAAAAGCCATGAGAGACAGGAGGAGAGCCAAGTCTCTGCCCGCCTACCCGCGGCAGGCGGCGCTCTTCGGGGGCATCTCCGGCAACGAGGGCAGGAAGCGGGTGAAGTTCGCCGACACCATGGGCATGACCCTGACCAGCGTCAAACACTTCAGCGCCCTGGAGGAGCCGCAGATCCCGAGCAAGGTGCTGTCCAGGCTGCGCAGCTTCCCGCCGCAGCCGCAGGAGCTGCTCAACGAGCTGTGCACGGACTTCCGGGCCGGGCTGAGCATGGACCGGCTGGTCGCCTGCTTCCCGGAGCCCGGAGCGGAGCGCGACCTGGCGGAGAGAGTCCGCCGGCTCCGCGTCTGCCTGGAGAAGTTAACCATCACTCAGCTGGACGTGCGGGGCCAGATCCGGGTCCTCACCGACTGCCCCAACAAGGAGGTCGGGTTGAGGTACACCTTCAACGACTGGCTCTCCCACGTGGACGCGCAGGCTCTGCCCGTGGCCGCGGATCACCACTCGAGCGTGGTCGGGGAGCGCTACAGCTTCATCATGTACACGCCGCCCTTTCTGGACCCCTCCTCCTCCGTTCACTTCGCCGTTTACCTGAGAACTGACGACGGGGAGTTCTGGGACAACAACTCGGGGCAGAACTACACCCTGCGGTACTCCTGCATGCCCAGCGACGCGCCGTTCACCAGCGCCGGTTTCCACGCCACCTGAAACCCTGCGTGCGTCGTGCGTAAAAGCTCTCCAACAACCGTGCGTAAGAAAAACAGTCTCCATCTGCCCACCCGACATGCTGCTGCTCTTTTCCATCTTTTGAATAAACGCATCACTCTTACAATTAAGAGAAAAGTGCGAGTGTTTGTGCCATCGCGGAGTTCACAGCAGCCGCTCAGATCTGCGTCCGTCCAAAGGAAAAGCTAGAGATCCAAACCGCCTTATTTCTTGATTTTGCCTTTAAAAGCTCTTTGATGAAGTCTGTAACACCTGTGACTGAGAGACAAGAACACCTCAGGATGGGAAACTCCTGTGAGAGTTTCAAGAGGACAGTAATTATCCAGGTGGAACACTTTATTTTGGCTGAGAGACACTGACGGACATGCATGTGAACTTATACTGGGATTTGTCTTTCCTCCTAGAGGACAGAGAGAAGGACTGTTAACTGGCTTAGATCTCAGGGAGAACAAGCACAACAAAATCTAATTATAGTGGCCAGAACCCTCCATGACACCCGGGTTCAATCATTTCTGTATCTCTGCATGTTTTGTGTTTTCTGTTGTTGTGGTGGATTTGCAGATTTAGGAGACTTTTTTTTTTTTTTTTTTTTAAATCAAAATGTAGCAGTTTTAAGATGCCAAAATTAAACTGTTGTGGGGTTTCTCATATTAGAATAACAGACAGACTAAGTGCTGTAAGACACCAGGCAACCTTTGGGCCAACACTGTGAAGATCAGAGCTTCAGTTACACCTGGAAGCAGAGATGATCTGATTGGTTGAGTTGAACCTCAGTGGGCGGGGCAAGTTAGCCAGCATTCCCAGTTAGCTTTAGCCCAGAGTGGCTAGTTTAGACTTTTATAGTAGAGTTGAGTTCAGTTTCTCATTTCAGCCTCCTGCCCTCTTCCTCGCCTCAGGGTCACACACCTGCCCGCTCACCTGCTAAAACACTAAAGTCACAGGACAGTCACACCTAAAAATGAGGTAAATGCAGAAAGTCACACACAGAAAAACAAAGGTGCTAACTGGAACAAAAATGCTTCCTCAGAGTGATGCCACAGAAGAACCATTTTTGGTTCTGCTAAGCTTCAGTAAAGAATCTTTTTTTTTTTAAAAAAAATGTTATTTCAGGAACTTTTCAGAATAAAATAGTTCCTTGAGTGTTTTAAATCAAATTATTCTTGGTTGACAGTCAATATGAACATGAACCCAAACAGCTGAGCCGTGTTGTTGTAAATTTCACATCGAGCTGAATTATTGATCGATCAGCTGATAGACAGAAAATGTATCAGCAGCTGTTTTTGCTAATAGGACTTGATGATCGTTTAAGTTGCATGTCTGGGTTTTTCGCTACAACACATTTAATATTTTGCGTTCTGGTTGTTGGTCAGACGTCAGCTTGGGAGTTCAGAAGCTGTTTTCTGATGGTTTGTAGAGCGAGACATTAATCCATTCACTGAGGAAATAATCTGCACATTAATCCACAAGGAAAAGAATTGTTAGCTGCTGCCGCCACCAAATAACTCCAATAAACATGAAGAACCTTTAGCACTTTAAAGAACCACAGAAAGTGTGTGAGGAACCAGCCCCTAAATACAGAGGCTCTCCAGCTGCTGATGGTTCTTTGTGGAACCACAGAGCATTTTGAAGAACCCTTTAAGAACCAGTGTTTCTCAGAGAGCAGCAGGTGGATGGTTTACTGTGAAACACCAGTGAGCCATCAACATAACATCAGTATGCATGCAGAGTGTGTGTGAGAGTGTGTGAATGTGTGTATCTCTGTGTGCACACTAGTGTGTGTGTGTGTGTACCAGCTGAGCTCATTCTAATCCACACTCTGCGTCGCTGTGTGAGCTGATTCTGCCATATACAGTTAATTATGACTGATGATTATGACAGTGTGTGTGTGTGTGTGTGAAAATAAAGCTCTTCAAAGCGAGGCGGTGTGTGGCCATCGTGATTCATCGCGGGTCGGTTCCGGTGGCTCCGCCCACTGAGGTTCAACTCAACCAATGAAAAACTTTTGTGGAACCAAAACGTCCAGCATGTCCCGCTCTGTGTCCCGAGGGAACGTCTCGAGTCTGTTCTGTGTGTTTCCCTTCAGCACGTGTCACTTCCTGTTGGCAGTGTAATTGTTCAGTAAGTTGTCAGGTTCATCACAACCCAAAGAATGAAAAATAAAACAAAAAACTATGGGATCCAGCTCAGGGTTTTGTTCATTACAGAGAAACTAAGGCTCTACCCAGGTTGTATTTGTAGGCTGCTTACGTCACGGCGGCGTGACGAGTGCTGTCCCAGGTCAGTTTCACCGCGCGGGGTCCGACCGATCCGGCCTATTTTTGACTAATTTGCAGGATACACCACCACGATGCTTCACGGCCGACATTACAGCCTACTTTCCAGGGTACCTTTCGGTCCAGTTGAATTTCTGGATCAGCCACCATTGCTGGAATTATGAAGCCTGTTTTAGACCGTCTTCATGTTTATATCATGACGTTTTGATAAGTTTTCATGCCTATAATCACCACCATAGATTCGGTTTAGCTGTTAACTGTATCCGAACAACGCCTGTAAATACAAGTTTAGTTAGATGAGTTAGATAGGCATTTTGCATGATGTTTCCATAGCAACCATCAGCGCATCAGGTACGTTACAATGTAGCCATGTGTACAGTTACTTCAATTGGGATAGTCTGTTGCAATTTGTGAGGTGTAACAATTATCTTAATTTCTTTTCAACACAATCGGGAAGCCTCGATAATAATGGCCTAGGAATCCTCCGCAGGCTGCACCGTCCCAATTAGTCCAGTCATTTTATGAAAAAACCTCGGACAAACTGCAAGAGAAGCAAACTCAACTGATTTTGTATCCTCAGTTTGTCCTGAGTGAGGGGGAAAAAGTCCCAAGAAATCCCATTGGTGGAAAGTTTTGAAAATCACCTCTATATGACCATATAATACCAAAAAACACTGTTTTTAACACACAGGGGAAAGGGGTTCAACATTTTACTTTCAGATATCACTATAAAAATTCACAAGATGATTACACACACAAAGACAAGAAAAAAAAGTCAATTACAAGTTCTTTGAATTATTCTGTTTACACATGCATATCACACATTATCTGATTTGATATGCACTAATAAGGAATATAAGGAATAAATGCCAGAACAGACATTTAAACAGTGAATTAAAAGGTTACTATATATATAGTAACCTTTTAATTCAAGGTTACTATATATAAACTGAGGATACAAAATCAGTTGAGTTTGCTTCTCTTGCAATTTGTCCTAGGTTGACCCCAAATTTGGCCTAAAATGACTGGACTAAATTCACTAAACTTTTAGTTCCGGTAAACCTGATATCGCCACACGTCGGACGCCTCGTACGTGGGCACCGTGGGCTGCGACCCAGTAGTCATCTAGCCCTTCGACCGAGACAGACCCTAAACCCTCAGGCCTCACACAGCTCTGGGTCGAGGGTTTAGTTCCTCTTTAAATCTGGAGGACTGTTTTCTGTTTTCTCAGAGGAGTTTTGGGGTCAGAACAGTCACTTTGTTTGGCTTTGGCTCTCCAATAAACACCGTGCCTGCAGGCCAAGACACCAACAAGAGTTTGTCTTTTTGTGTTCCAACTTATTTCAGCTCATTTAAGGAAATTTTAAAGTCTAATTCTGCGCTTGCACAGGGAGAATGTTTTTAAATTCTGCTTTCCTGACCATTTAAACACCTGGTTGAGTTTATATGTGTGTTTTAAAGCACATTATCAGGAAGGAAAACTGGTAAAGCTGCTGTGGCGGGGACATGCGGTGACATTAAAACCTATTTAAATGAGTGCAGTGGGTCGAGTTTGGCTGGTTAGATTCTGTTTATCTGCTCCCAGTCGTCTGCCGGCCAACATGGCGGCTGAGTCAAACGCTCAGATTTCCAGCAGAGCAGTAAGTCTCACCGCCGTCTTCCATCCTGTAAGACGAGCCTCCACTTCAGCCGAGTCCGACAGAACAGCCTGCGCCGCCTCTCAGAGCCGAGGCCGACCCAAAACCCCTTTGAAGCAAATCCCTGCACAAACTGTTTCCGGGCTGAGCGGCGAGCGCTGGCCCACTTCTCCTCCCGTGCAGCGAGCGGCGGCGAGGTAAACACACCAACACGGCCTCAGAGAGCCGAGACAAAGCGACGAGGGAAGAAAGTTTTCGAGTGTTTTTCAAAGCGGCAGACGAGCTTTGAGGGAGTCTGTCTGCCGCTTCTGAGGCGCCGCCTCCCCGCGAGGCCGACCGCTCCCCGGCTTCTGAGCCGAGCGTCTGAGAGGCTTTCAAAGATGTTTTGTTGCCCGTGCAGGTCTGACTCGACTCCTGTTTCACAGCACCAGACGGGAGTGATACAGCTCATTGCATTGCAAAGACGGGAGGAAAAAAAAACACTGAAAAACACCTGAAAAAATAAAAAAAAATCCAAACAAAGCTGCGTGTTTCTTCAGCAGCACAAAGCCCAGTCACGTCTTCATTACAGCGCTCGCTTCTCCGTCTCGCTGTTTTAAACATCAAGAAGGTTCCTGACAGCACGAGGAGCTCACTGTGTTTTCACAGCTCGGACTGCACAGCCTGAGAAGTCACAAACACAGAGCTGCTGTTGTTGTTGTTGTTGTTGTTGTTGTTGTCTTTCCTTTTATCAGACGAGCTGAGGAAACAGGTTTTCACAGAGCAGCTGCACAGAAACAACAGGAGCCCAGTCCTCCGGTCTGCCCCAGCACACAGGTGCAAACCAGCCGCCCAGAGGCTCACTTATGGCCGACGTTAAATCCCTCCCCCAGCCGGGTCCTGCTCCAGGGGTTTTCCTCGCCGCCGTCGCCCTGTGCCGCTCTCAGGGGAGATTTTGGTTCATGGATTTGGCCGATATCTGCTGGGTTTCTGTGAAGCAGCTTGAGATCACGTATCATTTGACGCTAAACAAATAAAATAAAAAATTGAAACTGAATTGAGATCTGCCCTCTGAATTCTGTCCTCCTGTGGCGTGGTGTGTTTAAGGACCTCACAGGCTGCCGTCCTTCTGTGGCGTGGTGTGTTTAAGGACCTCACAGGCCGGCGTCCTTCTGTGGCGTGGTGTGTTTAATGACCTCACAGGCCGCCGTCCTTCTGTGGCGTGGTGTGTTTAATGACCTCACAGGCCGCCGTCCTTCTGTGGCGTGGTGTGTTTAAGGACCTCACAGGCCGCTGTCCTCTTGCGGCGATGTGTTTAATGACCTCACAGACCGCTGTCCTCCTGTGGCGATGTGTTTAATGACCTCACAGACCGCTGTCCTCCTGTGGCGTGGTGTGTTTAAGGACCTCACAGACCGCCGTCCTCCTGCGGCGATGTGTTTAATGACCTCACAGACCGCTGTCCTCCTGTGGCGTGGTGTGTTTAATGACCTCACAGACCGCCGTCCTCTTGCGGCGATGTGTTTAATGACCTCACAGACCGCTGTCCTCCTGTGGCGTGGTGTGTTTAATGACCTCACAGACCGCCGTCCTCTTGCGGTGATGTGTTTAATGACCTCACAGACCGCTGTCCTCTTGTGGCGTGGTGTGTTTAAGGACCTCACAGACCGCCGTCCTCTTGCGGTGATGTGTTTAATGACCTCACAGACCGCCGTCCTCTTGTGGTGATGTGTTTAATGACCTCACAGACCGCTGTCCTCCTGTGGCGTGGTGTGTTTAATGACCTCACAGACCGCCGTCCTCGTGCGGCAATGTGTTTAATGACCTCACAGACCGCTGTCCTCCTGTGGCGATGTGTTTAATGACCTCACAGACCGCCGTCCTCTTGCGGCGATGTGTTTAATGACCTCACAGGCCGCTGTCCTCTTGCGGCGATGTGTTTAATGACCTCACAGACCGCTGTCCTCCTGTGGCGTGGTGTGTTTAAGGACCTCACAGGCCGCCGTCCTCCTGTGGCGATGTGTTTAATGACCTCACAGGCCGCCGTCCTCCTGCGGCGATGTGTTTAATGACCTCACAGACCGCTGTCCTCCTGTGGCGTGGTGTGTTTAAGGACCTCACAGACCGCCGTCCTCCTGCGGCGATGTGTTTAATGACCTCACAGACCGCTGTCCTCCTGTGGCGTGGTGTGTTTAATGACCTCACAGACCGCCGTCCTCTTGCGGCGATGTGTTTAATGACCTCACAGACCGCTGTCCTCCTGTGGCGTGGTGTGTTTAATGACCTCACAGACCGCCGTCCTCTTGCGGCGATGTGTTTAATGACCTCACAGACCGCTGTCCTCTTGTGGCGTGGTGTGTTTAAGGACCTCACAGACCGCTGTCCTCCTGTGGCGTGGTGTGTTTAATGACCTCACAGACCGCCGTCCTTTTGCGGTGATGTGTTTAATGACCTCACAGACCGCTGTCCTCCTGTGCCGTGGTGTGTTTAATGACCTCACAGACCGCCGTCCTCTTGCGGCGATGTGTTTAATGACCTCACAGACCGCCGTCCTCCTGTGGCGATGTGTTTAATGACCTCACAGACCGCCGTCCTCTTGCGGCGATGTGTTTAATGACCTCACAGGCCGCCGTACTCTTGCGGCGATGTGTTTAATGACCTCACAGACCGCCGTCCTCTTGCAGCAATGTGTTTAATGACCTCACAGACCGCCGTCCTCCTGCGGCGATGTGTTTAATGACCTCACAGACCGCTGTCCTCCTGTGGCGTGGTGTGTTTAATGACCTCACAGACCGCCGTCCTTTTGCGGCGATGTGTTTAATGACCTCACAGACCGCTGTCCTCCTGTGGCGATGTGTTTAATGACCTCACAGACCGCTGTCCTCCTGTGGCGTGGTGTGTTTAATGAACTCACAGACCGCCGTCCTCTTGCGGCGATGTGTTTAATGACCTCACAGACCGCTGTCCTCTTGTGGCGTGGTGTGTTTAAGGACCTCACAGACCGCCGTCCTCTTGCGGTGATGTGTTTAATGACCTCACAGACCGCCGTCCTCTTGCGGTGATGTGTTTAATGACCTCACAGACCGCTGTTCTCCTGTGGTGTGGTGTGTTTAATGACCTCACAGACCGCCGTCCTCTTGCGGCGATGTGTTTAATGACCTCAGAGACTGCTGTCCTCCTGTGGCGTGGTGTGTTTAATGACCTCACAGACCGCCGTCCTCTTGCGGCGATGTGTTTAATGACCTCACAGACCGCTGTCCTCCTGTGGCGTGGTGTGTTTAATGACCTCACAGACCGCCGTCCTCTTGCGGCGATGTGTTTAATGACCTCACAGACCGCCGTCCTCTTGCGGTGATATGTTTAATGACCTCACAGACCGCTGTCCTCCTGTGCCGTGGTGTGTTTAATGACCTCACAGACCGCCGTCCTCCTGTGGCGATGTGTTTAATGACCTCACAGACCGCCGTCCTCTTGCGGCGATGTGTTTAATGACCTCACAGACCACTGTCCTCCTGTGGCGTGGTGTGTTTAATGACCTCACAGACCGCCGTCCTCTTGCGGTGATGTGTTTAATGACCTCACAGACCGCCGTCCTCTTGCGGTGATATGTTTAATGACCTCACAGACCGCTGTCCTCCTGTGCCGTGGTGTGTTTAATGACCTCACAGACCGCCGTCCTCCTGCGGCGATGTGTTTAATGACCTCACAGACCGCCGTCCACTTGCGGCGATGTGTTTAATGACCTCACAGACCGCCGTCCTCTTGTGGTGATGTGTTTAATGACCTCACAGACCGCCGTCCTCCAGCGGCGATGTGTTTAATGACCTCACAGACCGCCGCCCCCCTCTGGCGTGGTGTGTTTAATGACCTCACAGACCGAGGAAAACACACCTGCTAACACCACTCTTCTTCAGATTAAAACACATTTCCTATAAACGAATGTTGTGAGTCTGTGTTTCCAGCAGCCTCCATCACTAGGACCTTAAAACAGCCTATGTGTTGCCTTCAGGGTCGTCACGTAAACTCCAGCACTGTACAGGAAGCTGCCCAGGACAGACCGCAGGTCAATTCCACTAAAGTGGCCTCATGGTGCCACAAGCTCACATGTCCACGTCGCTCTGTTTCTCGCTGCAGGCTGTCAAAACAACAGTCAACAAGAGAGGAGAGTTCACTTTTTGAGAATGCACACACACACACACACACACACACACACATTTTTAAAAATTTCGTCCTCATGGCGTCTGCAGTAAAATCAGGAGAGTGTGTGCTGCATGAGGCGGCGAGGGAAACCACAACGCTGCTGCAACCAGAGCCGCCAGTACACACTGAGCTGCTGTCTCACACACACACACACACACACACACACACACACACACACACACAGGTCTATATTGTGTAAATAAGTGTATTTCCTTCTTTATTTGTGCCTTGGTTTGTGTGGAGTTGGTAAAATGTGAACCGTCAGTGTTTTCGTGGTTTTGAAGTTGCAACTCTCCAGTGTGTGTGTGTGTGTGTGTGTGTGTGTTTGGTCATTGAAACAGGAAGTAACCGCATGCCCCGCCCCCCTCTGTCTCAGCTGGTCAGTTTCCTGCCAGACACAGGAAGGAAGTGAGATGGTCTGTCATCACCTGAGGAGGCCTCGTCCCTCGTTTGTTGTCGAGGCTTTTCATGTTTTGTTTGAGCAACATATTTGAAATCTGTATGATTTTAGTGACATTTCGACGACGTGTTTAACTCAGAATGCTTAATGTTGTTTAATGCGAGCTGATGTCCCACCTCACCGTGACGAGAGAGAATCTGTCGGAGTTTACAAATTTACAGCCGATCAGGACGCACCTGAACGCCTCACTGCCTCCATCCTCTGCTCTTTGGATGGAGACTGAAGTCCAGAGCCTGACACTGTTGACAGACCTGAGCACATCTGTTTGATCTGTCAACACACACACACACACACACACACACACACACACACACACAGAGCCTCAGGGTGTCTCTGCTGGACGGATCATCCAACCTGCTGCTGTCCGGTAAACAAATGCACAGCGGCCACATTTTGCTGATTTTCTTTTTCTTTCTTTTTTTTTGATCACTTTATCTAAAAGCTCAGGCCCAACTGTGTAATTTCAGATTTTAAAAATGAATCTGCTCTCTTCTCTCCCGTCCAATCACAAACAGGCCTGGTGCCGCTTGTGATGCAGAGCTGCTGCACAATAATTAAAGAATATCTGAATTCAAAATGTGGTACAAGATCAGACGCTGAGGTCTGAGAATGAATCAGTCCACCTGCATCCTCATGGGAAATACCAGATGCTGATTATAATAATAATGATAATAATATAATAACATAATAAACAATAAAAACTGAGATTCTGAGATTAAAGTTGTAAAAACCTGCATGAATTCATGTGAAAAAAACAAACACATTTGCGTGAAAAACCAGTGAGAACCAGTTTGTCCTCCTCCTGTGGGATCCAGTCTGAAGGAAATCCTGCTGGTCTGAGTCCAGAATCCCAACCTCCTCCTCAGCATCTGGACTCTGAAGAGACGTTGCTGTGACTTGGGCCGATTCAGAAGAAAACAATCTGCTGATTCTGGGCTCAAATCAGCAGGATCTCCTTGTTCCTGAATCCCATGTCAGAGTAGAATCTGCTGTGGAGACTTTAGGGGAGTATAAGACGGTAAGTGTCAGTATAATATGAGTATTATTCATTTTATTTCCTCATTAAGTTACAATAATAATAAAATAAGAATAATAATCTCCTGCTGAGCGCTGTGGAGGCCGTCTGGGATCAGCAGGTGACGGCGGGCCGGTCGTCTGCAGGTGCCTTGAACGCACCACGGAGCGTAAACCAGCCTCTGGCCCCGTCTCGGTGGACGATGAAGACGGAGCTCAAGAATAAGACTGAATAAAAAAATCCTCATTTCTAACTGGGTTTACTGGCTGCTCAGTGTAATGAGGTGTGTGTAGGTACGCTTTTTCTTTTTTTTTTTTCTTTTACATACACTTAATTTCTTATTTCTGTGTTTATTGTTGTCATATTTTCTAGGATTAATGAACATCTTGAGACTTAATGCGTATAAAGTACTTTTTTTTTTTTTAAATTGTACTGTATGGCACATATTTTTATATTTCTGTCTATTTTTTTTATAATTTACTTATTTTCTTGAGAATTTTGGTGGGGAAACAGTTATTTGCTGAATAAAAATGCTAATGAATACTTAAATAAATAATTAAATCAGAAGTTTAGAATAAATTTAAAAAAAAAAAAAAAAACACTTAGGCATGAAGTCCTGAAATGTGGCTGCTGTGTGTGTGTGTGTGTGTGTGTGTGTGTGTGTGTAGGACTCTTATAGAGGCATGACATTGCAAAAACTTTTCTCAAGCATCCTTTCATCTTGTGTGTGTGTGTGTGTGTGTGTGTGTTTAACTGACGAAACTGCAATCGCTAGTTGAGTAACATGATCTTTACACCAGTTTGTGTGTGTGTAAACGTGTGTGTGTGTGTGTGTGTGTGTGTGTGTGTGTGTGGAAGAGAGTCGTCTCTAAACCAACAGAGGGTCTATTTTTAGCAGCGGCAGCGGGTCGCTCACCTCTTCACCTTCGCCTTCCTCGACCAAACCCAAACTCAGCTCGGCCGCCGGCGCTCTGTTTGAGCTCGGATCACGCCACCTGGGCCTGCATCAGGATGGGAAGCTGGCCGGTCGATCCTGGTGGAAAATAAATTTCCCGGTAAAATTTCACCAGGATCGACTGGCCAGCTTCACGGATACTGACGACCGAGGGAATGACGCATTACTGAATCGACTTAAAGTCAAGATGTTAGCATCATATGAAGCTGGACGACCTGAGGGAAGTCCCAAAGTTCAGCTAAAACTGTCATGTCTGTTTCCAGCAGCTCCCTTGACCTCTGACCTCCAGCTGTGTGAATGAAAATGGGTTCTCTCCCCTTTGCAGACACGCCCACCTTCTGCTAATCCCATGCAGTTTGGGCCCCAAAGCCTGCAGTCCACATGTGTTCTTGTGGCCTGTTGGAAAACGGTGTGTGTGTGCAGACTGGGTCCTGAACCGTCTGGGAGTCCAGTCATTTTAGGCCCAAACTGGGTCGACCCGGGACAAACTGCAAGAGAAGCAAACTCAACTGATGTTGGATCCTCAGTTTGTCCTGAGTGAGGGAAGAAAGTCCTGAGGAATCCCATTGGTGGAAAGTTTAGAAAATCACCTATTTATGACCATATGATACCAAAAGGGGTTCAAATTTTACTTTCAGATATCACTGTAAAAATTCACAAGTTGATTACACACACAAAGACAAGAAAAAAAGTCAATTACAAGTTCTTTGAATTATTCTGTTTACACATGCATATCACACATTATCTGATTTGATATGCGCTAATTGGAATAAATGCCACAACAGATGTTTAACCCTTTATAGGACACTCACTGAAATACTTTGAAATTAAAAAAAAAAAAAAAAAAAAACAACCCTAGACTGTTATTAGTGAACATGACAGGACTTTATTTCTTTTATAAAATTTTTCAAAAAATTTCATTTTCCTATAGAAAATCAAGGCCAGTTGGTCAAATGCCTCAATCATGTGACCTGGGATGTGGAGCGATCTTTGCTGATTGGCCGGGTGAAGACCAAATGATTATTGAACTCACTGAGACAGGGGATGGGCCTGATATGTAAAATTTTTGAAATTACCAAAAATAGTCACTTTCCTGATAAATTAAACAGTGAATTCAAAGGTTACTAGATATACAGTAACCCTTTTAAAGGATTTAAAATTGGCTTCGACTGGAAAGCTGAGACTCTTGTGGATTCAATGAGCCACATTTGATTCCTGTGTGATGATGTTGGCCCCCATAGCAGCCATTTCACTGCAGGCAGAGACTTTTGTCCAACTGGACGTCGCTGGAGAAAATGACCTCTAGTGACCTCTAGGAGAATCACAGCCTCATCAGACTTTACAGACACAAACTAGAGGAGGATTCAAAACAACAAAAATTGCACCTGGAAAATGAAATATCGTGATAGCATCAAATCGGGAGGTAATCGCACCGTCCCTGCTGTGTCACTTAGTCAAAAGCGAGTCGGACACTTTGGCCCAGGAGGATCTGCGTTAGCGACCAAAACCACCGTGTCGAAACCGTTTCCCAACTTCGCCTTTCAACAGAATCCAGCAATCTTCACTGTGTCATAATGTCGGGGTTGATATAACAACAGACAAGTACAAGGAGCCGTCTGCTGCTGTTAAAAAAAAAGTCAGTAAAAAACACTGACAGTCAAATGATCTGGTCTGAGGTCAAAATTGAAAAATAATAATAAAAGAAGACGAATGGTAGCTTCCTCTTGTGTCTTTTTGAAGCTTCGAGCCTCAGTCTGGTGTTGGCGAGGAAACCATGTGCTTCTTTGGCTCCGCCCATTGAGGTTTTTCCTCATTATTATTATTATTATTATTATCATTATCATTCTCGCGCTCAGAGTCCATGTTTGTGAAGTCACATGTCAGAAATAATTAATTAAACTGAAGAGCTTGGAAAAAATAAACATGAAGCGAACGCGTGCTTTTACATAAACAACCACGAGAGCAAAGCATGCTGGGACGTGGACTGCGCATAAATCATGACTTTGTTTTAAAACGTGATGAGGTGTTATCAAATCATTTTAATGTCCTTATTTTGTACTTCCTGCTGGGAAACTGGATTCGATAAACTCGGCACCACAAGAATCATCACAAGTCATCAGTGTCTGAAAAATGTTGGTGTGATGTAGAAGTGTTTTTGTGTGTGTGACGTGTTGGACAGTGTGATGTAGAAGTGTGTGTATGTGTGTGTGTGTGTGTGTGACGTGTGGACAGACGAGGCTGTGAACGGACAGGACAGCAGCACCGACTCACATAGTCTTTATTCTGCTTTAATACGAGACAATTTGGACAAAACGAACCCACTTCCTGAACCGCTGGCACACACACACACACACACATGAAGAGCTTAACATCACTTTAGCATCACTTTTGTTGGATAAAACCTCATATTCCTTCAAAAAAATATTAACATCATTTTCTTTTTGCCACCTGGGTGGATTTGGGAGCTCAGGTCTGTTGTCACGGTCGTGCTGCTGTGCGTCTGTTTTCCTGTGAACCTGCGAGTGAAGCTCCGACGTGCCAACAGGAGCGATCGGAGGTTTTTTCCTGACTGTTGTGTTTATTTGGCCGGAGCTCCGGTGGCCCCGGCTGCCCCGGCCGCTCTCTGTCCTCACGCCGACACACTTACACTCGTCCCAGTTTCCACTCTGGGACGCCGAGTCGAGTCCGTCCACGCCGCCTCGTCCTTGGACCCTGGATCGTAAACACGCCGGGGCCGCGGGGCCACGGGGCCACGGGGGGGGGGGACCCAACACAAACTGTCCCGTGACCCGCTCGGTGCCACGACCCGCAAGTTTGAGCCTCCGGCCTCGAGGAGATAAAGCGAGTAAACAGCGGCGAGAGAGAGCGAAAAAAATAGACGAGGCGGCGAACGTGACGGGAGGAGGCCGGCTGATGGCACGCTCGACCTGCACACAAACACTGTGTAAAGGAACAGTTCACCCAAAAACACAAAAACACATGTGTCCCTCCGTCCCTCCACACGGTCTCTGTGTGATTTGGTGACATTTCCAGCAAGGTTATTACAGTTTACTGTTTTTATTTCAGTTGTGACTTTTTGTTTTCAATTTCAGTTTCATTCTATTTGTTTTTAAAGAAGCATTGGTAGTTTAGTTTTTTTTTTTTTTTGAAAATGTTTAGTTTTAGTTTAGTTTTTATTAGTTTAAGTCCTTTTTTGTCATATGGGGGATTTGTCGGGTGGGATTCAGAAATATATCTCATAGTGAAAACTCAACGAGATATACCCTTTTAAAAATGTATTCACTGAGGACAGATGAACATTCAAAACAATTAACAAAGATGAATACTAAAGACATTTTCTCCAAAATTGCAGCTTAATTTAGTTATTTTTGTAAAAACACAAAAATTGCACAAAAAAGCAAAAAAAAGTGCAAATGGCTCAAATAAAATAAAGACAAAAGAAAAAATGGAATCAGAGCCCATTGATGATGCCAAAATTTTTTATAATTTTTTTTTTTTTGTAGCCTGAGGGACGGGGAATTTGGTTTATCTTGTAAACCTTGTAAACCTTAAAGTGAGGAAAAACAAAACAAAACATATATATATATATATTTATATATTTTTATTTTAGGTGAAATGTTCCTTGTCAGGCCCGGCAGCAGCCAGCAGAGGGCGTTTTCAGTTTCTCAGCTTTTTCAGTGACTTCAGTGAAACTCCCTCTCTGAACAGCCAGATTTAAAAAAAAAAAATGCCAGAAAAAAAAAAAAAAAAAAAAAAAATCTTTTTTATCCGTGTCCAGCAGGTGTCCGGCGTTGGTGTTCCTTTAGCGCCACCGTGTGTTTGACTCACTGAACGTTTGCAGATTTCACTTCATGTCACGTGTAAAGCTGACCTGGCGTTTCCATGACTACAACATTACATTTCCATGAGCTACATAAACATAAACATGAGTTTTTTTTTCCTCTTGAACAAAACGCCAAACACACTTCAGAATCAGAACTCTCATTACAGTTTATTATTCTGTTTTATTCTGCAGGGAGAAGTGAAGATAATGTGAACACAAAGGGCAACCAATGTCACATTTGGCTGAGTCATGATCATTTAGATTTAAAAAAAACAAAATCCACAATATTCCACAACTTGGCCAAAGAGTTTATTGAATTTCCTAACTTTCCCCGTCTGGAAAAATTCCTCGACCTGTTGGAAGTTGAAGGTGGAAACTTGAGCAGAAACAGCAGAATATCCTGTTGTTCTCACCGTCTGTGGACATTTTTAGATTAGAGCTGCAACGATCGGCTGAATGATTGATCAGCTGCCAACTATTAAATTAATTGTCGACTATTTTTGTAATAAATTAATCGTTTTGAAGTCGGTGTCAAAAGGAAAATTTCCCAGTTCTGTGATTCCAGCTTCTCCAATGTGAAATTTTTCTGTTTTTTTTTTGTTCTCTGTTTAGTTGATTGGGACAAAACCAAAGACATTAAAGGACGTGGCCTTGGATTATGATCAACACTTTTCACCGTTTTCTGACATTTTATGGACCGAACCACCAATCGAAGAACCAATCAAGAAAATAATAGATTTTTTTTTTTTAGAAGCGACAGTGGAAATCAAAGTTTGTTGCAGCTCTGTTTGAGATTCTGAGCAGCGAATGTGACTTTAATTCAGAGTCGCTGCATCATATTGGATTGTGTTTTGCGTATCAGTGGCTCGTGGTTGCCGTGGCGATGCAGCCGGCGTGTCTGAGGAGTTTCGGTTCTGTAAAGGACACAAAACATTTGGACTGAGGCTCCGAGACGAACATCCTGGACAAACTTTTTTTGTTTTTTTTTTACAGAGGACTCGAGTAAACGACGACACGTGAATCTGAAAACCTGTAAACTGTCAGTTTCTGTGTTGGTGTGAACTTCACTTGGTGGAAACTCTTTTGCAGCCACATTTTGTGATAAACTTTCCACTTTCCCCCCACATTTCTGCTGCTGTAAATTAAATGACCCAGTTTCCCTCGGGGGGGGTGGGGTGGGCGATCAATAAAATGAATCTTAGTCACCTCAGTTCACCGAGTCTCATCTTAACGACACGAGGGAAGATCACAACCTCAAAACAGAGACTCTGCTTTTCGCCTGTGAGCCACTGAGACCTTCAAAGTGAACTGGGAAAAACAAAAAAAAACCAAAAAAAAAGATAATCTGATAGAATCATTTG